>NC_046160.1:61539583-61839583 GCF_011064425.1 Rattus rattus
AAAAAGAATCAACAAATGAGGCGTCATAAAATTTGCAAACTTCTATAAAAGCAAAGGGAACAGTCAATAGGTCAAAGTGACAACCAACAGATTGGGAAAAGTTCTTTATCAATCCTCCATCTGATAGAGGGATAATATCTAATATAGATAAAGAACTTAAGCAGGTAGACTCTAGAGAATCAAATACCCCTATTAAAAACGGGGTATCGAGCTAAACAATTCTCAACTGAGGAATATCGAATGGCGAAGAAGCACCAAAAAATTGTTCAACACCCTTAGTCATCAGGGAAATGAAAATCAAAACAAAGCTGGAATTCCACCTTACACTAGTCAAAATGGCTAAGATCAAAAACATAGGTAACAATAGATGTTGATGAGGAGGTAGAGAAAGAGGAACACTACTCCTTTGTTGGTGGAATTGCAAGTTGGTACAAACACTCTGAAAATCAGTCTGGCAGTTCCACAGAAAATTGGACATAGTACTACCTGAGGACCCAGCTATACTACTTTTGGGCATATACCCAATAAATGCTCCAATATATAATAAGGACACATGCTCCATTATGTTCATAGCAAGAACCTGATGACCTTCAATGGAGGAAAGGATACAGAAAATGTGGTACCTTTACACAATGGAGTACTATTCAGCTATTAAAAATGATGACTTCATAGAATTCACAGGCAAATAGGTGGAACTAGAAAATATCATTCTGATTGTACAACCCAATTGCCAAAGAACACACATGGTATGCCCTTACTGGTAACTGGATATTAGCCCAAAAACTTGGAATACCCAAGAAACAATTCACAGACCATATCAAGCTCAAGAAGAAGGAAGACCAAAATGTGGATGCTTCAGTCCTTTTTAAAAGGGGGAACAAAATACTCATGGGAGGAAATAGAGGGATAATGAGGGGAGCAGACACTGAAGGAAAGGCCATCCATAGACTGACTCATCTGGGGATTCATTCCATATCCAGCCACCAAACCCAGTAACTATTGGTGATACCAAGAAACATTTGCTGATATGTATGTTTCCTGAGAGGCTCTGTCAGAGTCTTACTGATATAGATTAAGATACTTGTAGCCAACCATCAGACTGAGCATGGAGCCCCAATGAAGGAGTTAGAGAAAGGACTGAAAGAACTGAAGGCATTTGCAACCCCATAGGAAGAACAACAATATCAACCAGGCACTAAGGAGCTCCCAGGTTTTAAAACACAAACCAAAGATTACACATGAAGGGCCCCATGGCTCCAGCTCTGGCTACATATATAGCAGAAGATAGCATTGTCAGGTATCAATAGGAGGAGAAGCCCTTTGTCCAGTGAAGGCCTGTTTCTGCAGTTTAGGGGAGTGCCAGGGTGTTGGGGTGGGGGTGGCTGGGTGGGAAAGGGAACATTCTCATAGAGTCAGGAAGAGTGGGAAAGGGAGAAGGAGGAACTGGGAAAGAGAATATATTTGATGTGAAATACATTAATTACCCAATAAAAAAAGAGGAAAGAAAGAAAGACATACAGACAGACTGACAGAGAGAAAGAAAGTTAGGAAAGAAAGAAAGAAAGAGAGAGAAAGAAAAAGAAAGAAAGAAAGAAAGAGAGAGAGAGAGAGAGAGAGAGAGAGAGAGAGAGAAGCCTAAAATGACCATCAATTCCATCTGCATGATGAATATCTACCAGATTCTCGTAACTTTACTTAAAATTTTTCTGTTTTACTATAATGCTGTTCTGGATTTTTTATTTCTCAAGATGATGAATTCCAAAACATTATCATAAATCAAAGCATTACTATGCTTGTTTTGTAGTTTTTCAAAGCTAATTATTCATTTTCATTAATTTTTTTCAATTCCATGTATCAATGCATATTTACATTAGTTCTACAAATTTGATATTTCCAAACTGTCTTCTAAAGTATTCTCTTCATCGATTCATATGCTCTGTTTTAACTGTTTTATATACCTTCAATGCCATTTTTTTGTGTTCATCTTTGACTGACGGCTATTTTTGTTAAGGATAACAAAGAATTACAAGGGATTCATGTGAGTAACAGAACACACAGGTCCTTGTAAATTAAAGGTAATCATTTGGTTTACTTTTTATACTCATAAATGTGTAACAAAAATATTCTTCCTGACCAAAACATCTTGGATCACTCCGAAATAGATTACTTTGAGAATACTATTTGCATAAATTATTTGTCTGATAGTGAAAAAATGCCTAACTAAAATACTTAGGGAAGAAAGGGAAGTTTGGCAGAAGGTTTCTGGCAGTTTGAATGGGAAATGCCATCCCTAGGTTTCAGTATTTGACCCTTTGTTCCTCAGTTGTTGCTGTTTGGGGAAAGTTTAAGAAGTATCATACTGGAGAACATACCTCACTAGTAACAGGCTATGAGAATTGAAAGCCACATGCCTTCCAGTTCACACTGTTTATTTCATGTGTGCTGGTTTAAATTCTCACTCAAATAATGGAATATGGCAACACAAACAAAATGGAAGAAACGCTACCACTACAGCAGCCAAACTTCTATTGTAGTTCCATGGAAATATTATTGATTCCAAAAACAGATAGGAGCAGATATGATGCAACTCACGGCAGGGTTTTTATTGTATTTGAGCTAGCTTGACCCCACACACCCCACCCCCAGCACACTGCAGTCACTCAGAACAGTTTTGGTGGTGTGGAAGCCTTGAATATCTATCTGGTCAAAGCTTTATAGTAAGCAGAAAGCAGGGAGTACATGTGCAAGCATCTACTTGGAAAGCTACTCTGGACTTTAACATGATTGGCTGCTGCTGGGATTCATATAAAACTAATTTATGCTTTCCTCTGCATTGGTAGACCTTAGGCAAGGGGTGAGCTTATAACCTGGTGGTGCAGGTCTGTTGGGGTAAAAACCTGGAAATGCTGGTCTTGTTGAGTGGGTCAGGCTGCTAGGTCAGGTTCTCTAAAATGGAGTCTGAACTTCAAAAGATTTGGCCTCTTACTATGGTATTGAAACTCATCAGAATTCAAAATCCTGTAATTCAAAGTTTATAATAGTATAATTTGTTTGATGAAGGTAATTTTCTTTGTATATTTCTCATATTAATTTGTTATATTATACGCCCTTTCTTAATGTGTAATTCCTGTTCATTCATTGAAATCCAAACAAATACCCATTTCCTCTAACAGTTTTTCTTGATTTCCAAGTATAGAATATAACAACTTTCTTTAGTAATCTTAAATTATTTTCCATCTTTTTACAACCAACAGCTAATTTATCATCTAGCTTTGGCTGGTGATTATGAGAGTTATCTTTAAGTTAAAATCTGGGCCAAGAAAATTGAGTTCTCCATGAGAACAAACACTAGATCATTTTTTAATTTGTGTGTAAAACAACTTCAAACATGTGGAAATCCCAGCATATCATTAATTTGTGAAGTTATGATGCTAGTATATATAATATTTATATAATATACATGTGTATATTTATGTATATGTTTATATACATATGTGTGTGTGTTTATAAAATAAACCAATGTAGCTCAAGTTCTTTTCTAATTTAAAATAATAAGGAAGAATACACAAATTCAACTTTATACTTTTTAATTAGTATGAGAGTTTCAGTCATCACCTTGAAAATATGTAGCAAATCAACCAAAATACAAGGTCAAAAATATTTGTAAAGATATTTTAAGTAAAGAATAAAAGTAGAATGAAATAATTTTGTTTAAATCTTGGTTCTTAGTAACTTTATGCTAAATTAGGTGACCTAAATTCTGAAATCAGCTCAGAGTAATGTGTTTATAGATAATAAATTCCTTTGTAAAATAGAACTTTATGCTTTTCTTTTTTAATGTAATTTTATTGGTTATTTTATTATTTTACATTTCAAATGTTATCCTACTTCCTGGTTTTCACTTGCAAACCCCCTATCCCATCCTCCCTCCACCCTGCTTCTATGAAGATACTCCCCCACCCACCCACCCACTCCAGCCTCACAGCCTTAACATTTCCCTACCCCGGGGAATCGAACCTCCACAGGACCAAAGGCCTCTCTTCCCATTGATGGCAGATAAGAGATTCCTCTGCTACATATCCAGCTAGAGCCATGGGTCCCTTCATGTGTACTCTTTGGTTGGTGGTTTAGTCCCTGGGAGATCTGGGAGGTCTGATTGGTTGATATTGTTGTTCTTCCTATGGGTTTGCAAATCCCTTGACCTCCTTCAGCCTTACCTAACTCCTCCAATGCCATCCTTGTGTGCAATTTGATGTTTGGCTGCTAGTATCTACATCTGTATTGATCAGGATCCTCCTGGCGAACAGCTATACCAGTTTCCAGCTAGCAAGTGCTTCTTGACATCAGCAATATGGGCGTATGGCCCCCTCCCTGAACTGGGGGCCATGACTAACCTCTGGATATTGTCTCTAAAGGGTCTCTCTCCCCTTGGTTGGGTATTTCAGCTAATGTCATAAGTTTACTTATGTTCATATTTCATTGTATTACATATAAAATATTGAAAATGAAAGTGAAAAATTCCAGACTTCAATGAGTACTTGAAAATAATATTGGTACTGGGAGGTCTGCCCTGTGTGCCTACTAAGTTGACAGTGTCTAATTATTTGGTTTCAAATATGGCATCTGTGCCTTCTAACAGCACAGATTGAGACTCAGTTGTACTTCTGAATTGTGCCTTTTTCTCTGTAATTTATGTTAGTTACATTTTGACAACAAGGTGAGCTGTCTGTAAAAGTCCATGTCATGAATGCTAATTTGTTTCATTGTGGTGTGGCTGTGAAGATGCAAAGCATCATAGCAATGATCTGAGGCTGAAACGAAGGACCAAAGATGGAATTAGGGATGGTTTCTGGGGCAGGGTAAATCTTTCAAGGATACTCTCCTGGTGATCTACTTCCTCCAGGACAGTTTGAAATTTTACTTTCTAATATTTCTATATATTCACCAAATATAAATATAAATGATTAGTGAGTTAGGTGAATGTTTTTGTCAGAACCTTCATAAATCAATTATTAGTCACTTAGGTGCCAAGACTTTGACAAATGTGTTTTGGGGTGTTGATACTTCATAGTCAATTATAAAAGAATATTTTTTTTAAACTTTGCTATGTCTCTGATCTTTCCACACAGGCTGGGGGATAAAAGCTCTCTTTTATCTGAATTACTATAACCCAAATCCCTATGATCACATGTTATTGTCCTTGAAAGTGTATATCTTTCTACGTAAGAATATGAATCATTTTTATTGAAGCAAGATTCCTTCTCACCCTAACTCAATATGACCTCATTGTACTTTCATTTACAATGGCACTATTCCCAAGAAATGTCATATTCTGAAATTGCCAAATCAACCTTGTAAATCTTCCACATTCAACTTAACAGGACATTTCTTCCTAGCTCTACTAAAATGGTTGATTGATTCCATTACTCACACATTTAATCTCTTTGGTAAATGGATGTCCAGACATAGCTCTGGCCTGTTACAAGAATATACTGAGTACACTAAAGTTTCAAAGTTTTCAATGATTGTTCCTTTTCCCTTAAACATAACTTTTTTCCTTTTGTTTTCCTATTATTATAAAAGAAAAAGAAGTTTTGCTTTCTAAATTTTACTCAAAGTCCTCCCAGAAAAATATGTAATTTCAGGGCTTACAAGTGTAGAAGACTTTTACTTACAGTGGAATCTTTTAACACTATTGTGCGAGGTTGATGGGAACTTCTGACTGATGGGGAATTGTGTTTCCTTTATCAGTGTTCAGCATTGCTGCAAAGCATTACTCTACATATTATTGGCGATGAATCAAAATTTAAATATGAAGTATCTTTCCTTTTGAACATGTTTCCTTTAGCAACAATGCAAAATTGAAAACCAAAATGAAAAGAACAAAACAAAACAAAACTAACAACAGAGACTTACTTAATTAAAGCCATTATAAATGGTAGATGGCCTCTTATCCTCTAGAGTATTAATTGGTCCATCCAGTATTTCTTCTTGCTCACTGCAGTCTTTTTCTCTTCTGTAGAAAATACATTGTTTATTATATTTTTGTAATGTGTCTTCAAAATCAATTTTAATTTTTAGATTCATTTGATAATTTGTTTTTTGTTTGGTCAAGTGACTGAAGGATTTTCTGCCCTCTGACTTCTACATAAGATATTTCAGGAATTTTGGCACTATGACAGCACCACATGTCTAAGTTCTAAAGTATGTGTTCATTTCATAGGACTTCTGTAAACAATTGACATTAGCTTTTTCTCTAACTAACTGAAATACATGACCTCACATATTTAGTGGCAAACCTCTCAACTACAGATGTTAGCAGGCTACTGTCCTTCTGAAACCTTTGGGATTTTGTATTGTGTGTGTATGTGCATGTTTGTGTGTGTGTGTGTGTGTGTGTGTGTGTGTGTGTAACCTTATATTCCTTTATAGTTAGTGGCAGTTGGCATGCCATGGCATTCCTTTGTTTTATTGAGATCACCATAACCTGAGCCCCTATGATCACATGGTGTTGTATTTGTATATTCAGTATCCATTGGCATATGTGTGTGTGTGTGTGTGTTTGTGTGTGTGTGTGTGTTTGTATCATTTGTATTGATGTAAGGCTCCCATCCTACTTCAATACAACCTTGCTACACATTCATCTGCAAAGGTACTATTTCTAGGTCTTGTCATATTCTTAGATTATGGAAGGAATACTTCAAAACATATTTCTTTGAAGGCAGAAATAAATAATGACATTTCAGATCAAATGTTAGGCAACTGTCTCTTGTACAGAAATTTAAATCTAGCAACTTGGCTGCCCTTCCAGGGATCACATTCAAATATATGATCTGATGGAATGCAGACACACTACACCTATAATCACTTTATCCTTTTAATTCCTCTTTTGTTACATGTACCTTTAATTCCTGTGGCTGAAATACAGACACTCATTCAGTACAAACCTTTAATACCAAATAATCATATCTAATTGAGGGAACCAGCAAAGTAATGAATCAGAGAATAATTTTACAGAATGAGTTAGACACAGGATATGCCTAATTCTCAGGAAAGAAAGGCTACTTAAAGGTAAGTTCAGAATTCTGTTTTGCTCTTGAACAATCAGTTCACTTTAGTTCAGTTTGGAACAGTTCAGCTAAGTTCAGCTGAACTCAGTTCAGAACAGTTCATGGAGTCAGAGGTAGTCTTTTCAAGAAGAGCAATTCAGTCTGAGCCAAGAGGAACCATTTTGAATCAGTCAGCTTGGAGAGGAATTTGAGCAGAACAACTGAAGTGAATCAGTCAGTAAGAGTTCAGAAAGAGCTAGAGAGGGTAATTTCATTCAGCAGTAAGTCACAGAGGTTGAAACATTTTAGGCCTAGGTTAGAAGACCTGGAGGCTGAAATCTTCAAGGTTCAGGGCTCTAGATTACATTCTATGGAAAATAAAAGCTTTTGTGCCTAATCCTAGGGATAGTTACTACTAGAGAGAAGAAAGTGCTCTAGGTTCAGCCCAAGGGTTATGTTCATAAAGCTTAGGCATGAGTCTCATCTCATCTCATTATCTGATGAAATAAGAATGACATTTATATTTGCAGTCTCTAAATGTAATAATGTCACAATAATTGTTATTAAAGAAGGTATTTCACACATTTGTAATATACTGATTTTGATGGCTAATATTGATTGTCAACTTGAGTACATATGGAATCCAATGAATCACAAGCTGAAGGGAACTACTCTGAATTTTTTTGAACCGGTAATTTGAAAGAGAAAGTCATACCCTAATTTTGGCACATTCTGGTAGAGGCACAGATACAAGAAATGGAACAATGCCACTTTCCTTTTTGCCTACTTGCTTTCACACTTAATGGCAAACTCACCTTTCCTGTAACTGGGTGCTTCTTTCACTAACATTAAAAGGAACTCCTTGGAATTTCAATATTGGAAGAGAGCAGCAATACCGCAGGAATCCTCCAAGTCTTCAGTAACAGATTGGGACTATTATAGCATCTGGCTTTATCTACTGAAAAAGATACAAATTCTCAATCTCTCCAGTACTAGTCAGTCACTGTTAGACTACTGGGGCCATATTCTATAAGTCAAAAAAATCAACTTCATAAATCATATATGTATATATGTATGCATATCAATTTTGTTCTTTTAGAGAATCCTGACTAATAAATTGAGAAAACTTCCTTTAATTTTTTATTTTATCCCACAGATCTTTAGAACTGAATGTTATTCTTCCTCCTATAAATAAGTCTTTTCTTTTCTGATTTTTTAAAATCCATTATGCTCATGCTAAACTTTTTATATGGTAAAATGCCCTGACAATTATCATTAGTATTCCATCTTTAGCACAAATTGAAACATAGTAAATAATGAAATTTGCCTTAAGAATATTTATTTTGCTTTCTTTGTCTTGAGGACTGCTGTGAATGACAGAATGAAAGGTTTAATTATAAACTAGGTCCATAATGCTCATCATAATATTCACAGTGGGCAAGCTTATATTTTATTCTGTCAATTCTACTTTAATTTGAAACAAAAATCCTCAAAATATCACTGTTATAAATATATGAATATATTCACAAAGATTAATAATCCTTAGTTATTATAATATTATATCCTCTGAGTAATAAAACCATATTTAATTGCTTCTCTTATTAGAAAATAGCAAGCCTAAGGGTTATTAAAATTTCTATCCTGAAGTTATAATATAAAATAAATTAATAAGTTTAAATATATTTCTGTTGAAATGCATATGACAAAATGCATAACTTATACTTTGTAGTTATTCACCTGCATACTTCAATAAATAATATACTTTGTTGCAGAAGTCAGATAACACATCAAAGACATTTTATATCATCTCTTTTCTCTTGTCAAAATTTTCCTATTGTTAATATGTATGCTATAGTGGTTCTTCTGAGGTACCAGTATTGATATATTTATTAACATATGACCATAATTACCATTAGAAATAAATGCTACTTTTGCATAGTTCTATATATTTTAATATATGTGCCATATATTTTGTGTAAGAGAATGTACAATATTACTGTAAATTCTAGTCCTCTTTTCATTGTCTGATGTTTTCCTCAGAAAATAAATCTTACAGCTCATTTAATATAATGTGCACACTAGTTACAAAAACTCAACGGCCACTCCTTTCTACCACACTTCCTATTCCATGCAGACTTTGAATTCACAATACTCAAGCCTCTGTCTTATAAGTGGCTAGAATTCTAGGTCAATTTATGAGGCTTGCTTAAATTTTTTCCCAGCTATATAATTCTTCATTTATTCTAGAAAATACAGATATTAAGTTTATAGAAACCAAATTAAAACTGAAGTAATATTTGTGTTATTTCAATTTTTTAAAGAATTGTTTGAATATTAGTTTATAGTAGTGTCAAAATGAAAACTAAAAAATGTTATTTTAAAAAATATATACAAGTAACACAAATAACATGACAGGAGAAAAATGGTCATATCAAATGGCAATTAGCTAATTCAAATCAATATTTTGTCCCCCATCCCCCATCCCGCATCTCCCATCCCCCATTCCCATCCCCCTCCCCCTACTTCTATGAGGACACTCCCACTTCCACCCACCCACTCCTAGCTCAGTACCCTGGCATTCCCTCAATTGGGAAACAAGCCTTTCTAGGACCAAGGGCTTTTTCCCCTATTAATGCTGAACAATACCACCCTCTGCTACATATCTGACTGGAGTCATGGGTTCCTCCATGTGTACTAATTGGTAGGTAGATTAGTTCCTGGAAGCTGTGGTGGGGTCTGCTTGTTTGATACTGTTCTTCTCCCTATGGTGTTGCAAACTCCTTTAGTTCCTTCAGTCTTTCTTCTAACTCCTCCACTGTGGTCCCCTTATTCAGTCCAATGGTAAGCTGCCAGCATTCTCATCTGTATCAGTAGGGCTCTGGAAGAGCCTCTCAGGGGACACCCATATCAGGCTTCTGTTAGCATGCACTTCTTGGCATCAGGAAATAGTGACTGGGTTTAGTGACTGCATATGGGATGGCTCCCCAGGTGGGGGAGTCTCTGGATGAACTTTGCTTCAGTCCCTGTCCCATTCTTTTTCCCAGTATTTCCTCCCATGAGTATTTTTGTTCTTTCTTCTAAGAAGGAATGAAGCAGCCACATTTTGGTCTTCCTTCTTGAGTTTCATATGATTTGTGAATTTCTTCTTAGGTATCCAAACTTTTGGGCTAATATCCACTTATTAGAGAGTGCATACCATGTGTGATCTTTGGTGACTGGGTTATCTCACTCAGAATGATATTTTTAAGTTCCATCGATTTGTCTATGAATTTCATATAGTCATTGTTTTTAATAGCTGAGTAGCAATCCATTGTGCAAATGTACCACATTTTCTGTATCCATTCCTCTTTTGAAGGACATGTGGGTTCCTTCCAGCTTCTGGTTATTATAAATAAGGCTGCTATGAACATAGTGGAGCATGTGTCCTTGTTATATGTTGGAAAATCTTTGGGAATATTCCCAGTAGTGGTAGAGCTGGGTCCTAGGGTAGTCCTATGTCCAATTTTCTAAAGAACCACCAGACTGATTTCCAAAGTGGTTGTACCAGCTTGTAATCCCACCAACACTGGAGCGGTGTTCCTCTTTCTCCACATCCTTGCCAGTATATACTGTCACCTGAGTTTTTGATCTTAGCCTGACTGCTGTAAGATTGTATTTCAGGGTTGTTTTGATTTGCATTTCCTTGATGACTAAGAATGTTGAATGTTTCTTTAAGTGCTTGTCAGGTATTTGGTATTCCTTAGTTGGGAATTCTTTGTTTAGTTCTGTATCCCATTTTTAATATAACTATTTGAGTCTCTGGAGTCTAACTTCTTGAGTTCTTTGTATATACTAGGCATTAGCCCTCTATCGAATATAGGAATGGTAAAGACCTTTTCTCAATCTATTGTTTACTGATTTGTCCTGAGAATTGTCCAAACTAATTTTCATTATCAGTGTGTCTATCTTTATGCACCTTTATCAGTGCATAAAGATTTCTTTTTCTCTATATCTTCTCCAACACTGTTGTCAGATTTATTGATTATACCCATGAGGACTTGGTTGAAATGGTGTTTCAAGGTAGTTTTAATGTGAATTTTCCATATGGCAAGAAATAATAAACACTATAAAATAAGTTTGTTTCTTATTTGTTTAGTTTTAACTTTATATTCAGTTTGTATGCTTACTTTTTATTTGGCAGTTTTGTTGGTCTGTTCTTAATTTCTGTAATTATTTGTAAATTCTGGACATCAGTGCCTTGTCTTAAATGTATTCTTTACATAATTTTCTTCATTCTATTGGCTGTCATTGAACTCTACTGAGTGTTTTCTTTGGAGCACATTAGCTTTTTATTTTGAAGTAGTGCCGTCTCTTGATATTTGGGGTTAATTGATGTGTTATTTATTTGTTATTAAGGAAGCTTTTGAAAGACATACTGTTCTCTTTAAAATTTCAGTGTTCATCATGGCTTAATGTGCTTGGCCAAGGGAGTGGCACTTTTGGGAGGTGTGACCTTGTTGGAATAAGTGTGTTACTGTGTGTGGGGGTGGGGTTTAAGACCCTATCCTAAATGCCTGGAAATAAGTACTCTGCTAGCAGCATTCAGATGAAGATGTAGAACTCTCAGTTCCTCCTACATCTTTCCTGCCTGCCTGCCTGGAGGCTGACATGCTCTTGCCTTGATGGTACTGGACTGAACCTTTGAATTTGTAAGCCAGCCCCAATTAAATGTTGTCCTTATAAGACTTGCCTTGGTCATGGTAACAGGGATAAAACCCTAAATAAGACAGAAGTTGGTACCAGGGACTGGGGTATTGCTATGATAGGCCTGAATATGTTTTATTTAGAATAATGTGGATTTGAGGACTTTGGATTTGGAAAACAGTGAAATGCTTTAAATGGGGCTTAATGGGCTACCCTAGGAGGAATATGAATAATTTCTTTACTGAGGGGGATTTAAATTGTGCAGACCTGGCCCAGGAGTTTTCAGTGGAAAATTTCAATATGTAGCCTAGAGACTGTTTTTGTGGTATTTTGGTGAAGAATGTGACTACTTTTGCCCTTGTCTGAAGAGTCTGTCTGAGGATAAGGTGAGGAGACTCAGATTAGTTGCATTGACAAAGGAAGTCTGAAAAAAATTCCCAAAAGATCATAAGTAGATCCCAGACATTGGACAGTAAGAGTTTGAGTTTGCTTTTGATTGTGCCTGTGCCCTGATAATTTTCCCTCTTTAAGGAGGAAGATTTGAGTAGAGCCCAAAGTTAAAAGACTTTGACTTGTAAAAAGACTGAATTTTAAAAGATATTGAATATTTTAAAGAGATTGAAATTTTAATATGTAAGAATTTTTAAGTTCTGGAACTTTAAAGTTATTTAGATCTTGAGGATAAGAAAGGAAGTGTTGAGGCTTAATAGTGATGTGTTTGTGTGTCAAGTTGACAAGGGATCAATCCTACTGGCTGGTTTTGTGCGTTAACTAGACACAAGCTGGAGTTATCACAGAGAAAAGAGCCTCCGTTGAAGGAAAGCCTCCAAAGACTCAGCTGTAAGGTATTTTCTCAATTAGTGAGTGAGATTGGGAGGGCCCATTGTAGGTGGTGCCATTCCTGAGCTGTCAGTCCTGCCTTTCATAAGAAAGGATCAACCAGGGGAAGCAAGCCGGTAAATAGCATCCATCCATGGCTTCTGCATCAACTCCTGCTTCCTAACCTGCTGAGTTCTAGTTCTGACTTCCTTTGGTGAGGAAGATCAATTTAGAAAGCAGTAGCTGAATAAACCCTTTCCTCCCCAGCTTGTTTTTCAGTCATGGTATTTTGTGCAGGAATAGAAACCCTGACTAACGCACTCTAAATCAACTTAGGCAAAGTTTATACAAACTTTATTTTTCCCATTTTGTTGTAAAGAGATTATTTTCTCCCATAATATATTTTAATTTTGTTTTTCCCTCCCTATAATGTTCCTAGTTTCTCCCAATTTTGACTCTCCAGATCTACTCCCTTTCATTTTCCATATCTCATAAAAAATTAGCAGGCTTCTAAGACGTGATAATAAAATACAACAAAAGAGCATAACAAGACAAAAAAAAAAACAGTCACATTGAAGACAGACAAGGCAACAAACAAAACAAAAGAAAACAAAGAAAAACAGTCCAAGAAAAGGCACAAGAATCAGACATCTACTCACTTGCACGCTCAGGAATCCCATAAAAGCCCCAAACTGGAAGCCATAATATATACACGGAGGACCTGATGCAGACCTTTGCAGGTCCTGTGTATGGAGCCTTCCTCTCTCGGAGCTTATATAAGCTTTGCCTAAGTTGATTTAGAGGGCCTTGTTTTCTTGGTGTCCTCCATTCCCTCTGGCTCATATACTTTTTCCACTTCCCAGAGACCCTTAGCAGACATTGTCTAGGGAGAAAAAGAAAGGAAGAAAAACCTTGAAGCACTCAGCCTTAAATAGGATGTCTCTATCGAAACTCTGCCCTCAGAGTTCAGGAGTTTCAGTTTTTAAATGAAGGTCTATGAACAACTTTGAGATGATTTTCATACAAGGTGATTTGTGTACATCTAATATAATTCTTCAGTAGGTAGAGTCCAGTTTTACTAGCACCATTTGTTGAATGGGCTAACCTTTGCCCAAAGCATGTTATCTTCGTCTCCATTGTCAAAAATTGAACTGTGATAGTTTTGCCACTTTACTTCTTTACAGGTCCTCTTTTCTATTCTATTGGCCTACCTGTCTGTTTTTATTAAAATACCAATGTATCTTCATCACTGCAGTTTTATTATATAATTTGTTTTGGGTATTGCCATCCAAGAAGCAGTGTTCATTTTCACTGGGATTGCTTAGGCTATCTCTGGTCTTTGATGAGTTCATATATAATGTGCTTTTTAACCTTTGAAAAAATAACATCAGAATTTTGAAATGTGTTACTTTCATCAATTTTAATTAATTTTTTAGCATAATCATTTTCACAATGTAACTTTTGCCAATACAAGAACATGGGATATCTTTTCATTATCTAGTATCTTCTGTGTTTTCATTTTACATTTGTCTTGAGTTTTCATTGTAAGGTCATTCACGTTTTTGCCTTTGGAATTCAATACTTTCCCAATTTCTCTGAATGTAGGTTGCTAGTATAAATTAAGACATAATATAATATTTTTCCATCAACTTTACCATGTTTATTATAAACAAGAGTTTTCTAGTTATTAGGATTTTTAAATAAAATTCATGTTGTTGTCAAAAATGACAGTTCTAACAACCCCACCCAATTTTAAGGACTTTTGTGTCTTTCTCTATTCCTATAGCTAAAAATTCAAGCACTATATAGAATCAGAAAAAAGGGAGTGGCTATTGTTGTGTTATTCCTAATTGGAGGTAATTGTTAAAATGTTTCTCCTCTTAAGTAATGTCATATATAGATTTTTTTGCTATAAAACCTTCATTATTTTGGTCGATGTTTCATTGATTTATAAAGTCTCTATAATTTTAATAATGAAAACACATTGAATACTGGTAAACACCATTTCATTGTCAATTGAAATAATGTTGTGGTTTCTGTCCTGGAGTGTCTTTATGGGGTATATTATAACAATTTATACCTTGAGCCAATCCTGCTTTTTGGGATGAAGCTCAATAGGTCATATGTATAATTTTAATGTGTTCCTGAATTTGGTTTTGAGTATTTTGTTAAGAATTTTTGTAAGCACGTTCATCAATTAATCAGTCTTTAGACTTTCTTTTTATTCCTGTAGTGTCTTTGTCTAGTTTTGGTATGTAAACAATTCTTGCTTCATTGTATAAATTGCCAGTGGTCCTTCACTTTGTATTTTATAAGACTAATAAAAAGTAATATAAAGTCCTTGAAAGTTTGTTAGAATTGCACAATGAATCCTATTGTATTTTATTTGAAGGAAGGATTTTTTTTTTGAAGGAAGGATTTAAATAATGTTTTCAAGGCCATTGCTGGTATAGGATCTGTTGAAGTTATTCATATGTTCAGGACTTCATTTTGGTAGATTATATGCATTTTGAAGTCTTTTATTTATACTAGGTTATTCAACTTTTCAAAGCACATATTCTCATAATAGTTTCTAATGGATATTTTATACTTCATTGGAGTCAGTTGTAGTACAACCTTTGGATCTCTGATTTTATTAATTTGTAT
This sequence comes from Rattus rattus, assembly GCF_011064425.1. Taxonomy (NCBI): domain Eukaryota; kingdom Metazoa; phylum Chordata; class Mammalia; order Rodentia; family Muridae; genus Rattus; species Rattus rattus. Next base: position 61,554,781 of record NC_046160.1, read on the forward strand.
GTTCTCCCTCATTTTTCTGTCAGATTGGCAAAGGGTATGTTAATGTAATTAAGCTTTTTCAGAACACAATTCTTCATTTGTTTGATTTTATGTATTGTCCTTTTAATCTCTACTTAATTAGCTTTCCCCCTAATCTTTATTATTCCTTATGATCTTTCATGATTAGGGTGGCTGCTTCTTTTTCTTCAAGAGCCTTGAGGTATACCATTACATTATTTATTTGATATCTCTAAGATTGTTTTATATGAACATGTATCACTATAAATTTTTCTCTATTAAGAACTAAAAACTATTATAAATTTTGCAATTATAAGGATGGACATAGAATGTGTATTTATAAGTGAATATACAGAATCTCAGAAGAAAAAATGTATATATTCTTCATCTATGGGACATCAGATAGCCAAACTTATATTCACATATGTGTATGTGTATAGTTTATGATGCATATGTGTATGTTTTTGCGTATATGTCTATGATGTGTATGTGTGCATATATGTATGTGTGCATATATGTGTATGGAGATGAACATGGGATATAGTATAATGTAGAAAACAAGAATTACTAAATATTAGTAAATAAATGAATTTAATCATAGGCATGTGTTGTGGAAAAGGGTATAAAGCTAACTCTTTTTCTAAATCTAATTCTGCCATTTTATTTTTATTTTTGTTGGGAGATAAGCACACAAAATATACTTGGTCGAGACAGTGTAATCCAATGTGAATTCTACAATTTGAAAATGGCTATGACTGTATCAAAATTTGGTGTAATCTATTAACATTTGGTATGGTTAATATTGCTTTGTGATTATAAGTTTATTTACTAGTATTTTAATAAAGTTTATGAAAATACAAAAGATGTAAAATCAAAGGAAGGATAGAAAAATATATAATATGAATAAAAATATATATAATATATAAGATGAAGAAAAATTTACATACCTTAAATACTAATCCAACTAGAGTCAAATAATTATATTAATAAACATGATCTAAATAAAACAATTGAATGTTTTTTGTGACTGTAAATACAAATATCAGTCCTAACATTTAGTTAAGTTTTGCTGATATCAAATCGTTTCATTTACAGATATCCTTCATACTTTTCTCTTTCCTTAAAAATAAGGATGTTATGGGGTTGGGGATTTAGCTCAGTGGTAGAGTGCTTGCCTAGCAAGCATAAGGCCCTGGATTCGGTCCCCAGCTCCGAAAAAAAAAGAAAAAAAAATAAGGACGTTATAACAGCATATGGATGACTATTATGAATGAACTAATGCTCCCTTATATAGGAATTATATTATCACACAGAAAACATGATTATTGAGCCAATAGAATACTTCCATGGCCTGAGTCTAAGAGTTTGAACCATAATCTGTTAAAATACGTATTTGCGAATTTTAAATATATAACTGCTGAGGGACCTGTCCTCATTGCTGAAGTTAATAGGAAGTACCACAACACATTCTGCAGCTCCCTTGTTTCTTCTGCCATGTGAGGATGCAGTTGGCACCTTATTCCTCCTTATGACGTATCTCCACAGCAGCAAAACGTCGCAGAAGATAGATCTCTTGACTGTATTTCAAGTTTGTATGTGCCCTGGGTTTCTCCTTTCAAATCACTTGAACTATGAACAGTAAACATCCGTTCTTTACAATTCATAATAAATTTGTAAATAAAAATTAATAAAAAAGAAATATATTTAGATCTCATGTACAAGAAGAGTAATATAATGTAGAACCCACACAGAATCCTAGTACACAGGAGACTGAGGGATAAGAATCACAAGTTTCATCTCAGTTCAGCATATATAATGAAATTTTAGATAGCAGAGGTCATTTATGTCATTTCTTGGACAACAAATAATTGAATGTGTAAACCTCTAAAAACAGACTTTTTTTTGTTAATTTAACCACTAAAAACAATATTGAAATCAGCAGAAATGTCAGGTTCCTGTTGGGGTGTTCTTTTCTATGCACAGTATAAAGACTGTCATATTATGCAAATGCTTATTTCTTTACCTGCAGAGGTCTGGTTATAGGCCAGGCATTGGTAGTATCAGCTTTATGAAGCATCTCTTACCTCAGTTTGGAAACATTGTTCACTATCAATTTCTGATTGGTTAAATAAAGATCTGAACTGCCAAGAGGTAAGGCAAGAAAAGAGAGGCAGGACTTCTAGGAAAAATAGAGACTCTGGGAAGGAATATCAAATCTAAGGGGTCATCAGAGGCAGAGGAAGAAGGGAGTACCAGGACTAGAGACTAGAGACTGAGAGGTAAAGACCTATGTGGAGGGACATAGGCCAGGACAGGTTAGGAACTATCAGGTTAGAACAGCTGAGAATCTGTCCAGCTTTAGTGCCAAAGTTAATAATAAATATAAAATGTCTCCGTGTCACTATTCTGGAGCTGGCCATCTGAAAGAAAGTCCCATTTTACTTTGCACCCATTGTGGTAGGCATAAATTCAAGGTTAGAACAAATTGTGGCATTTAGGCTAAAAGTCCCATGTAGAAAGCAAATGAGCAGGAGATGTTTCCCTGGCAGCTGCACATTGCATCTATCTTGGACTGCTGAATGGCTGAGGGTAGCCTGTGCTATCCAGTGGGAGGCTTGTCAGCACTGGAGCCTCAAAGCAGGTCGCCTTTAAGAACCCTTGAAGAGCATATGAGCCTGGAATTTCACCTACTGACAGGTGGCAAAAATCAAGGAGACAGAGCCCCTATTGCAGCCAAAGGCAAGCACTTCACTTCCCAGAGCCATACACTTCTCTAAGCATGGTAGTAGCTGAGGCTTGGCGTACAGAGAGATAAATACGGGTACAGGTCCAAAATTGGGCAAAGGACTGGACTAACTCAAATGGGACAGAGCCAGCATTCAGCTCTATGTGCTGAATGGGCCACAGAAAAACCCTACATCTATGCAGAATCATGACAGAGAAGACAAGCTATTGAAAGGCACACAGCTTGTTGGAACCAACCCTTCCTGTAGGGTCTGTACCAGATATCTTAGAACCTGGCCCTCAATTAAAACAACTAATATCATGGAACTATGAGGCTTCAGCTACACAGCAACAAAATAGTAGTTGAGGCATTGGTATTTTTAAGGATCATTTACTGGGTGAAGGACCACATTCTGAAATAAGAGTACAGATTACAATTGAAGATCCCATCTTAGAGCAATATTGTACAATAGCCTTAAATGCTTGAGACAAAGTTGAAAACCAAGGACAATCTGAATCATTTACAAGGATATCCCAGATATCAAATGAATGTTTCACTGACATTTTACAAAGAATACAACCCTAAATAGAGAAACACTAGATCCAAATTTTAATTTAATCTTTAGCTTTAGAAAAGGCTAATGCTGAATGCATTAAAGGCTATTAGGCCTTTAAGCACAGATCCTCACCTATACATGAATGGATTGAAACTACAGCAGGTATTGAATGTAATTCTCACAATTTATTTGTGGTTGGAAAATTATAAAAGGTATAAAAATTCAAAATGCTCATTGCTGTGGCTATGAAATATCAGGCCATTTCCTAAAGGACTAAGGACAAACAGTTCCTAAGGGAAAACTTTTCTCTAATAATAATTCAGGGAAAAAGCTTCCCGTGAAATGTAGACAATGTTGAAGGAACAAACATAAAGCATCTTCATGAATATAGGTCATCCAAAGATATTTGAAATGATTCCTAATATCAAAGAATTAACTAAGGGGCCTCCCTCAAAGCACAACAAATAACATCATGAGTCATTCATCTCCTTTCAACCAAATAAAATCTGTTATGGAAAGCAACCAGAAAAATTAAAGCCTGATAGGACAAAAAGTGCTGCTCAAAACTTGAATAAATCACTTAATAGAGATAGATCAGTTCCTGTGAATAAAACCAGATATTCTAAAGCTATAATAATTGATAAGAGACCAAAAGTTAAAAATTATATTTAGATGGAATTGATGTTCAAGTCTCCTGGATACAGAAGCAGATGTGACAATAATTTCACAAGATTCTTGCCATTCAGCTTGGCCATTTCAAAGGGTATCTACATAGCCCTAGGAATTGGGACATTGTCTCATGTAAAGTCTAAAATTGAAATCCAAATAAGAAAATTAAAGCTGTAAGTGGCTAATATAGCCATAGACTTATGGGGAAGAGATCTATTGCATCAGTCTGAAGCACAGATTAGCATTCTTCCAACTTCAGAGACAGGCTATAAAAGAGATGTTACTTATAAATAAAGTTTAAAATGTTATCAAAAGGAGTTACAGACTCTACAGCTGTTCACAAACAGGATGCCATGGAGGCTGGCTGATAGAGCCACAGCTGATAGAACAGTAACTGCCCTACTACTAAAATGGTTGACTGAGAAGCCTATTTGACTATATCAATGGCCTTTGAAAAAAGAAAAGTTAAAGGTAATAGAACAGCTAGTCCAAGAAGAGCTGGTGGCTCCATATATAGAAGAATTCACAAGACCCTGGGATTCTCCTATATCTATTATTTTTTTTAAAAAAAATCTAGAAAATAGTAAATGTTAAGAGCGTGAAGAACAATTAATCTATGTATTCCCTACAACCTGGAATTCCTTTAAATTCTTTAATACCTAAAGCAAGGCCTATTATACTAATCAATTTAAAAGATTGCTTTTTTTTACCATCCCTTTGCATGAGCAAGATAGAGAAAACTTTGCTTTCACAATGCCTACTTAACCTGTAAAATGGTACAGTTAGAGGACCTTGCTATAGCAATGTTAGACAGTCCTGCCTTGTGCCAATATTTTATACAACAGCCATTAGAAATAATTCACAAAAACTTTCTACAATCTATAATTTATCATTTCATAGATGATATCTTGCTGATTCTCGTAGAAATAACTTAGAAAATTATGTGAAGAAATAAAAAAAATATATTGTCTTGCTGGGGATTACAAATTGCTCCTGAAAAAAATGCAATAATGAGATTCTGTGAATTACCTAGGATATAAAAAAGGTCTAAAAGAAAATTAAACCAAAGAAAGTACAAATCAGGAGAGGTCAATTATAAACTCAAAGTTTTTCAAAATTTGTTGCAAGATATTAACTGGCTACGATCTATAATTCAATTGACTACTCAAGAGCTATGTAACTTATTACAAACCATACAAGGTGATAAGAATTTAAATAGTCCAAGAAAATCATCAGCTGATGTTGAAAGAAAATTGTCTCTGCTACATAAGAAATTACAGGATGCACATGTGAATCCTTTGGATCCAATGCTTGACTGTGTTTTAGTTATCTTTCCCTCTACTCACATTCCTATAAACATTCTTACGCAGAGAGAAGATAATATATTACAATAAGCATTTTTAATACACAAATAGAATAAAAATCAAAGTCCTATGTAGAAAAGGTTTCTGAATTGTTTCTGAAAGTAAACATAAGATTTCATCCATTAGCAGTAATAGACCCAGCTGAATGTAGTAACTTTTATTACTAGTAAAATTACCTCTTTATAGGAAAAAACTGAACATTGGCAAAAAACTTGCATGAACTTGGGGGGAGAAATTAATAATTATCCCAAAACAAGTGACTTCAGTTCATAAAAAAACTAACTGGATTATTCCTCATATGGTAAAAGAGACACTAATTTCTAGAACCCCTACATTCTATACAGATGTAAATATATCAGGAAAACCAAGTTGTAAGTGAGGCAAATAAAAAAGTGACTCAAAACACTTTTGACAAAGTTCAAAACCATTAAATCTGAATATATATTCTGACTTTGAATATACAGAAAGAGTTGTTTTGCATGTAGAAACCATTTTACTTATTCCGGATGATTCACTATCTATTAAATTGCAAGCAATTAGAAACGGAAGTCATCCATTGCGTATAAAATATATCAAATCCCATATCCATCTGCCAGGCACTCTGATCCAAGATAATGATGAAATTGATCAGCTATTAAGAGTAAATGTGCCAGAAACCTCAGAATTTCATATGAAACCTCATGTTGTTTCTTTAAATATTTGCATTGAGTACTACTTCAAAGCAGTCAGCTAAGATGGGTCAGCCTCACAGAGTGTTCCACCTAGGACTTTTATTTTGCTGTATACTTGTCCAACACATATAGACTGGACAACAAATGAAGCAACTACCTCTTCCCAGACATGTTCAATATCCCAATTTTCTTAGGATATTGAACAGATCCCATTATCCTCAGATAGCAGAAAGGAACTTTAAAAGAATGATGTCCCACTCCCTAGAGGTGAGGTGTGTGTGGTTTTTTTTAGAAGATAAGGGAGGAAATATGAATGATAGGGTAAAGGGTTAGATTATAAAATCTACTTTTAGATTAGAAAGCACCAGGTCAAAATTATACATTGGTATAGATTTTTGTATATTGATATAAATTTAAGGTTGTATTTTGTTACAACATAATATATGTATATGCATATATATATGAATACATATGTGTATGTATGTCTTAACTCCTGTATAAGGTGTTAGACAAATGCACCTCATTTAAATATGTAATATAAAATTCTATTACTATTACAAACTGTTTAGGATAATTAAGAAATGAAAGTTAGTAGTCAATTAAACTTCAGGTCTTATTAGTTGCTTGTTTAGTTATTCACAGAAATAAGCCTTGTTTAGCTTCCTGAAGGTATTTTAAAAGTAAACAGATAGTAAATAGGTTAAAAAAAACATAACAACATTGTCTATTCAGATTTACTGATATAGATAGATAGATGTTCTTCAAACATTTCAGAATTCTACAGAATATGACATTTAAGATGTAATGATAACCATAGGATTTTCATGACAGTGAGACTGTCAGCTTCTGGCAGCACTCCCACACTACTTCAAGGAAGATGTGAGCATCAAAGAACCCTCTTATAGAGCTAGCTTTGAATGTTGCAAAGCAAACCACCAGACAAAAATTTTCACTTGCCTCAACTGCTGACAGCATGTTGTCCAAACTGTGTACTAGCAGGACTTGGAGGATATCAACAAGCGCTTCCAAGTGGATTGTAGGCTAGTCTTTCATAATTCCTGCTTTGTAGATAAGTCTGTTATCTATTATATTCTGGACAAGTGGGCTGAGAAGATGAATGCTCCAATATTGCAGAAGACACGTAGATGACTATCCAAGCAGCCAGAAGTCACTCTCATTCCTAATGTTTTGAAGCTGCTTATTCTACACCTCATTTTTACTCAGATAATATTTATCTTTCTCAAGACTGATTGGATTGAAGATTAGATAATTACAGTCTAACAAGTCTCCTTGTTACCAAATTCAGAAAAGGAACTCATAAAAATTCAAAGTTTATAAGATCAATAGATCCTAAATGTCTAAGTTGTTTAGGATTTAAGAAAATCTTTTACTGTCTAAAATGATGTTTTTTTGATTGAAAAATGTAAGTTATGAAAGTTAGAGGATCTAGAAGCTTAAATAATCCTTAAAAATTACTTAGGTACAAAATTTGGATGCAGCAGTATAAGATAGAAAATGTAGTACTTTCTCCAAGGTTACCAAATGCAAGTAGACTAAACATTGTGAATGTAATTCTTACAGATTTTATATGGTGGACGTTAGAGAAAGAGCCTCTTGTTGTACTGAAAGGAGTGGGGGTGTAAGGGTGATCTTTTAAAGACTGTGTTTCTATTACTCAAATAATGACTTCTGTACCAACACATATCTAATTATAGGCTTGCCGTTGGCCTCCAGCCTCAGTGCTTTGTAAACATCGTTCTCCATCATTCTGATTGATTAAATAAAGAGCTGAATCCCTAATAACTGAGGCAAAAGAGGAAAGCCAGGACTTCAAAGACAGATAGGGACTCTGGGAAGTAGTCTCAGGTTCAAGGAGTCAGTCACCAGACTGACAGAGAGGAAGAAGCTCGTGCTGGGACTAGTGACTGAGAATTAACAGGATATAGGCTGTGGCAGTATTGGCAGGTGAAAATTTGCCCAGCTATAGTTTCAAAGCTTGGAATGAATATAAAATCTCCAAGTCATTGATTGAGAGCTGGCAGACACAAAGAAATTCCAGTTTTATGTTCTGTTCTGTTTGTTGATGATTTTATGAAAGAGATTTCTTCTTTGATCAATCAAGATTAGCACCTGGATTACTTTGGTGTTCTTTCAGAGCCCTTGTCTCACAACTTATATGAAGCTATATTATACCTGGATCTTAGAGTTGTGTTTAGTAAGCTACTGTTCTAAGAGCAGCATTACCTATACATACAGGGTATCTTCCTTCAACTTTTTGTTTTCTATTGTTTTTGTTTTTAGTTAGCTTATAAACTAATAAGTTTCCATATGACACTATTTGTAAACAGTTTCTTTTGCTTCACCCCTTCATCTTCCCCTGTACTATCCCCATTAATGATTCTCTACCCTCAGTGTTCTTTTTCAATTTAACTTACCTAATAAATTTCTTGTTCAAAATATTCTGAATGTCATCAGTCTTGTAGTTGAATCACATCAGTCTGCTGTCTATTAAATGAAAAATAGTACCTTTTATCATTTATTTGTCAATTTATTACTAACTATGAAAGAGCATTTATATGATTTTTCTGTATATGAACATATATTTTAGTTGTAATATCTATGCTATTTTATATTTTGAGGAACATGTAACTTCTTAAGTATATGCTAGGAATCACATTTTATTTGCTCCCTATCTTCACAGATTCTCAAGATTGAAATAGAAGTCAGCAACAATTTACAAAACTGAATAATTTGAGTATTATATCAAAAATAAAACCACATTGGTATGTACTTGCCCCTTTGTCTTCTATAATTAATAGTATCTAATAGAAGTATGCTGCTATAAAATACAGTCATCAATTCTTAAAAATTACATTTTTATTCAGGTAGAAATTCAAGTTTTTTAATTATAAGTGATCATTTCCAGATCTTAGCATTTTAAACATGGTTAAAAATTAAGTACAGATGAATGAGTGGTTAAATGTAAATAATAAAAGTGAACAGAATTCTAACTATCTTTGGGACACATAATTTGATCTAAAGTATATCATAATATCTTTATCATTATGTGCAACAGGTAAAATAAGTTGAAAAAATTGCTAAAAATAGTAAATTTAACTTCTCTTCTTTTGACACATCAGTTCTTTCTGATTTATAAACAAGGACAAGAAATGGATTGCTGCATGAACACATACAAGTATTATTTTTAAAATTCTATGTATAAAATACTTCTCTCCATGCGCTTCTTATAATGTAATATATTTACCTTGTCCTACTCCAATTTCTGATAAAATACCCTGAAAAAGTACAGTTTAAGGGAGAAAGGTTACAGATATCAGTTCTTCATTGTAAGGAATACATGATTATAGGAAGTTGACATGGTTGCTTCCATGAAATGCAGAAATGAATCCATCTGTGATGTGTGCTCAGCTCCCTGTCTTAACTCTTACAGAGTCTAAGACCCCATATCTGAGAATGGTGCTGTGTACTTTCAGCCTGTGTCTTTTCTCTTTAATGAATGTGAGTGAGACAATACTGTACAAATATGTATACAAGGCAATCTTTGAAACTTACCTCCCACCCCGCACTCAGAAAGCAAATACAGACTGATCGTGGTGAGTTTGAGGCAAGCAGTGTGGACAAAATGAGTTACAGAATAACAAAGACTGTTTCACAGAGAAATCCTGTTTCCAAAAACAAAACCAAACAATAAATGAATAAAACAACCAAAAACCTTCACTTTTCATTTGATTCTAGGTTGTATCAATAGAAAAATAAAACTAAACATCATTCTTTTTCTAAAATTCAATATGAAAACCTATTTAAAACTAATATTACTAAACTGACCTAGTAGGGTCCAAAGTTGTATCAACACCCATGTGTGAATATGCAGAGGCCTCCTTTATAAAATTCCACTCTCTACTTCTGTTTTATTCTCTTTTGGTTCCTTCCTTTCTTCCTCCCTTCCTTCCCTCCTTCTTTCCTTTCTCTCTTGTTTAGATCATATCACCTTTAAAAAACATATTGTCTAGTCTGCTGGTACTAAAATCCTTTTGTTCTTTTTTGTATGCTGTCTGTGATTTTTTTTTTGCTTATGCTTTACTATATTGTAAACCAGCCATATTTAACTTACAGACACAAAATAATTTTGCTTGAAACTCAATATATAAAAGGATATGATCTTGATCTTATGTTTTCATTCATGAAGAACATATATTTCTCTATAACATTAAAACTTTACAAAATGGAATGCTGAATACTTATATAAACATATTATTTATTTAATATGTACATGAAAATGCATGCATTCACACATATGTATATATGCATACGTATATACATACTATAGATACAGATATTCAGTGAAATCAACAGAGAGATGGAATTACTACAAAATCCTTAATTTCTTGTAAAATAGAATTTGGTCCTACCAACTAGTTTGTTCATTCTTGTTTAAGTGTAGATCTAAATCATTTTTGACTGAATGCTGGATTTCTACCCTCACGTTACTGAAGAGTACGGAAGTTTCCTTTTTTGTAACTTTAACATTGTGGATATTTCAATAACCTACAGTCAAATATTTATGATTATATTTTACTCTCAGATTTACCCTATTGGTTGGACTTTCTGAAGTTTTTTGTTTGTTTTATCTTATATTTCATCCTATTAGGGGCCGAAGTGATAATATTAAGCTCCATGAGGAAAATATTTAGAAAGTTTTATATAAATTATAGTATAGAAAAAGTATAGCTTTTCTGGAAATATCTTTTAAATTCTGCAATGTATATTACTTGAATGAAATTTCCAAATTTTCTATACTTGCTCTTTATTTATTCATATTTTAGAATGTATTAGGGTATTTTTATTTGCTTACTGTTAATTATGTTAGTGGAACTAGTTATGTGCTCAAATTATTGTCTTTCTATATTTGTCTTCTTCAAGCTTTGATAGATATAGAATATAGGCTAAGTTTCAGGAGTTTTGAAAAAAAAATCCATGATTGACCTCACAGGAACACAATACTCTAATATGTAAAATTCTAAGCATATCTTGTTCTTTGTCCTTGATGATACTTTCATAAACACATGGTATTACATGACAAACAGCTTTTGCCCCTATAATTAGTTAATAATAAGATGTTATTAGTTAAGAAAGATTATCTATGTTGCCTAATATAATCAAAATAGATCTTGAAATCAAAGGTGTTCAGCTCTGAAAAAAAGAACCAAAAAAAAAAAAAAAATCAAAGGTGTTGCTCCACTGGGTGAGAATCATTTGAATAATGAGAAAAATTTGACACATGGTGTTACCTTGGAAGATGGAGAAAATCACATGCCATGATCAGACAATGACCTCTAGCAGATGAATGACTCCTATCATCCAGAAGGAAACAGAAACCAAATTAGTATGTACAGAAAAAATTCCAAGACTCCTAGTGACCTTGAGGGTAATTTTCTCTCCACAACTTGGAGATACCATCTCAGTTTTGTTATTCCTTGAAATATTCTGTATATTTTTTACTTATTTTGTTGCAATTTGAAGTTTTATACACACACACACACACACACACACACATTCTGTCATTCTTTAACAGAAATGTGTAGCATGAAGTATATTTAAAAAGTATACCATGCTACCACCAGCTTCGCACTAGCACACCGGCCAACCTATTCTCAACCCTGCAAACTCTCTGACTCAGAGCACTGAAATTGCTTTTTCCTCCCAGCTCTCAATCTCCCATAGCTGTTTATTGTCCTGCATACCCTGTATTTCCAAATCCTGTGGCTGGCTAGGGTGCACCACCCGTGCACATAATGCTTTGCCACTTTACCTGTCTCTGGAACTCAGTTGAGTCACCACATTTAGGAAGACACGATAAATCTTAGTTTATAATCAACAGGTAGAAACTATCATCCTAATTTTGTAAGTTATTCTATGTTAGAAATCCCCCAGTGACCGACAGTCTCTGCTTCCTACATTCTGTATGCCCCTCTTGCTCCTGCTGTCCAAAAGGGCCATTCCTTTCTCCTGCCTCACTCTTACTCTTCCCAACGCTGAAGTCCTGCCTATTCACGCAATGATTGCTGTCCTGTAATGTTATTTATTATGGGAAAATCCTACCATATAAATGCATTGATCTCTTTCACAAAAAAATATAATTTCTGTATTTGTCTTACATAAAAACAAGAATTGTTTAATAAATGGATTCTTAAATTGTAAGAACTGGTTTAAATAGAGTAATCAAGAATATAAAATCTACATGGGTAGTCCCAAATAAAACTAGAGTATATATGGTTAATTAAATTAAAACAGGTTTGAACTTGACTTTAAAATTAATATGGGGCAGGGCTGGAAAGATAGAGAAAATTTTAATAACACTTACTGTTCTTTCAATAGCTCTGATTTGGTTCTCAATATTTATGGGTTTTTTTCACAATCACATTTCACTCCAGTCTTAAGATACCCAAAGCACTTTATTGGTCTCTATGGGAACCTAAAGGCACATAGTACACATGAGGTAATGTAGGCAATCACACATACATAAAACATATTTCTATCTTAAAACACACACACACACACAGAGTCACAGATTACACACACACACACACACACACACAAACACACACACACACACACACACACACATCTCCTTGAGCTGTGATTGAGGTAAAGTTTGACTGGCCCTATGTGAAATTAGCAAATCATCATCCATAGCCCCCCAACACAACTGATTCCCTTCATATCTTAAATGATTTTCTATGTGAGTTACATAGGCAACCCTGGATTATCTCTACAACCTTACTCAAGAATCAGTAGCAACTCTCCAAAACTGAATGACACAATCCCAGATGAGGCAAGAAGTGCAAAACAGTGAGAGTGCTAAAAATGTATTCCAAAATATTGAAAAGTACTTACATAGATACTTCCAGACATTAGGCCAGAGGAAAATATAACATAATACAGAGATAAAACCAAAGACAAATCTGGAATGACAGCAAATGCCAGAGTCACAGCTGGAAAAAGATTCAGAGCCACTATTAGAACCTGATCGATGCCCAGATCCAAAGCAGTCATCAGAAATCAAAAAGACAAGGATGTGACTTTCTATCACAGACAATCTCACTGTGGACAAAACACATAGGAACTGGAATAGAAATGGAAGGCACACTGCAGGTGATGCTGCAATTGCAAGGTCGGTCCTTGTGTAATATCTAGTGTCACAATCTACTAAATCTGTAATATTGAGTTCCCCAGGAGAAATCTGGGGATAAATCATAAAACCCTGAATACCAACTTAACACCACCCACACTATAATCTTACTTCCATAAAAGAATGCAAGCACATCCACTAAAAGGGGAAAAGTTAAGTATGTAAAATTCATTTTTATATATGAAAATTTCACTTTATTCTTTGTTAGTGGTCAGTTTAAAGTTGTCTTATAAGTGCTATAGTCATGATTTGCTGACACAGTTCTCTAACATAAAGCGTAGTAATGCTGCTGGTTGATGCCTGCAATGGCCTTTCCTTCATAAGCAACCCCAATGAGAACTGTTACATTGTCAAGAAGACCTTCAGTGAATTCCTTGGTACAATCTAAGAGGTCAACTGCCATGGGCATGGCTGCTTCAGGATCTCTTCCCATTGTCTGTTTTCAATCAGCTCTTGATCCACTTCCCCGGAGGCAGATCCCCTGAAATTGTCAGCTTCTGGAATTTCCATGCCTGGGAAGAGCATATGCTCATTGCTACCAAGCCGTCTGATTTGGTCTTCAGGTCAGTGGCTGAGGTCGTCTGCATGATGCCCAGGTCTCCTTTAGCAATGACATACCTGACTATGGTTCCTGCCTTTTGGGCAATAGAATATACAGAGGCTAACAGCCACATCAACAAAGTGTGGCTGGAAGCCATGGTAAACTTGCCATCCAGCATACTCAAGGTCCTGCGTGCAAAACTCAAGCCTGACATCCGCCAGTGCAGTCCGGCCTGGTGGCTCCCTGTCCCAGACTCGGTAAACACCTTTATAATGAAATTTTCATACACTCAAGGAAGAAGCTGAATATACTGACAAAATATTTTCTCATAACTTTGGAATTGAAGAATTAAGACTGTGGAATAGTTATCCTCCCTAAACAAAATTAAAAATTCAATGTAATTCCATGTAAATTCCAGTGCCACTCTTTAAAGAACTAGAACAAAAGACAGGTTAAATTCATTTGAAACACAAATGCTTCCTGAACTGAAATAAACTGGATGTTTGAAAGTATATCGAGAGAGCCATTTAAATATCACCACTATGTTTACTAGCAGAAAGGTATACATATGGAACAATGGAATAGAAAAGAAAACACAAAAAATATAGTAATGTAGATAAAGCTACCATACCTTTAACGAAATTTACAGAAACATTCACTGGATAAAATCATATAAAAATGGTTTTGTGAAAACTCTTTATGTACTTGTGGAAGTAGGAAACTAGGCACTTATATCAACTTGTATAACAAACAAAAAACAGCCATGAAAACTTTCAAAGGATTCAAAAGCCTTAATGCAAAATCTGAAGCAAAAACATGAAGAGGAAAACATTCATAAAATAGATAAGAATGGGTATGGATTTTCTAAATGGGAATTTGTTCACTTGGAAACTGTTCATTGATAAGTAGGATATAAGGAATTAAAATATTTGAGTAGTGTAAAGGGCACTGCAAAGTGAAGAGAAAGCATACTATTTAGCATCTAAACGTTTAGCAAAGACGTATTGTGTATAATGTGCAAAGAACTCAAGAAAGCAACCACAAACCCAACCACTCAGTCAATAAATAAGTTTATATTCAGCTGGAAAGTAAAAAAAATTCATAAAATTTGTGGGGCAATGGAAGTAACTTGAAAATATTTTGAAACTCAATTTACTCTTAAGCCTGAGCAAACCCCGGCCCAGTTATGTTCTCTCTCAGATAAATATTCTAAGTCAAAGTTCTAGATACTTTTTTTTAAGTTGTAAATAATGTCTTTAAATGTAATGAGATTTATGAATTTGCCACAAGGTGGAGGAATTAGAGAAGGGGATAGAACACCTGTGATATTTTGCTAGAGGGACATTAAAGAAATAAAATTGGAACTATACTGTGTACAGTCAACTACCTTTGTAGTGTCAAAGAGAGTTTTGTAACCTACTGGGGAACAAAGGGTATTGACAGTCATACACATGTGTGGATTCTGCACTCATAATATCAACATGCCAGGCATATGTGCTCACTATGCAATCATCAAAGATGCTGACTATAGGGGTAATAAAACGTTGACTGAAATTAATGCCCACTTAACTGAACAAGAATCATTCCTGATGCTGTTAACTTCTTCAGGAGGCCATGGTCCTTGGGAGGGGGGGGGTTACAGATATTTGCTGAGTGGATATGTTGTTTAACTGGCAACAAATTCTGTTTAGGCCCATATATTAGCTCTTCCAGTCTTAATACCAGGAATGTCTTTATAGAGTAATGTCAGGGAAGGCAGAAAACCACAGGTCTAACATAATAGATGAGATGAAGTGATTTTTGCTCTTCTGTCCTTAAGGGAACAGCTATATCACTTATTCAGAACGTACTCAGCGTGTATTATTGTGGCCTAGAAGAATGAAAGAACATAAGAGACATAAGAATAAAGAACAAGAAAAAAGCTGTCATTTACACATGGAATATTTATTATACTTACGAATTCATAGTAGCTGTTGCTACCCGTACAATACCTCAACAAAATACAACTGTCAGTAATTCTTTATGAAAGAATGAACGAATCTAGTAAGGTTCTACCCTTCCTGAGGAGTTAGGAAAGAGTAATAATTGCTTAGGGAGGGATAGTAATATTCCTTATTATTATAGCCACTGGCATAGAACCCTTGTTCAAATAAATAACCTTGCTCATGCAGCCATCACTAAATTAAGTGGGTCAAACACAAGGAGTAAAGATTTATAAATGATATGAAGGTGGAAAAGTGGTCTCAGAGGAGTTTTTACAGTAGCAGAAATAGAAATAGGCAAGTAGAAGATAATGGGGTAAATATAAGAAAGGTGGTGTGTGTGTGTGTGTGTGTGTGTGTGTGTGTGTGTGTGTGTGTGTTTGTGTTTTCCTTATTTTAGTTTCGCTCATGCTGAATTTTTTGTTTCCTGGGTTTTCTTTGGTGTACTTAACCTGGTTGGGTCAGAGTTTTCCTTCTAATATGCTGTGTTGGGCTGGAATTGTGAATAAATATTTTTGAAATGTGGTTTTGTTATGGAGTATCTTGCTTTCTACCTCTGTAGTGATTTAGAATTTTGTCTGAGCTGACATCTGTGGTCTCCTAGAGAGAGCAAGACATATGCCCAGAACCTTCTAGCCTTTGCAATCTCTGTAGAGAATTTGTGTGTAATTCTGATATGTCTGCCTTTATATGTGACTTGGCATTTTTCTTTACAGCTTTTAATATTCTCCGTTCTGTATATTCAGTGTTTTGATTATTGTGTGATGAGAGAATTTTTTCTAGTCCAGTCTATTTGGTGTTTTTATGCTTCTTGTGTGTTTATAGGCATATCTTTCCTTAGGTTTAGAAGTGTTACTTTTATAATTTTGTTGAAAATATTTTCTAGAATTTTGAGCTGGGAATCTTCTGCTTCTTCTTATTATTCTGAAGTTTGGTCTTTTCGTGGAGTCCAAGATTTCCTGGATGTATTGTGCCAGGAACATTTGAGATCAACATTTTCTTTAGCCAATGTATCAATTTCTTCTATAGCACACCTACACCTGGGATTCTCTCTTCCATCCCTTGCATTCTGTAGCTAACACTACTGTCTGTAACTCCTGTTGCCTTATGTACTTTTTTTCATCTCTAGGATTCCCTCTGCTTGTGTTTCCTTTATTGCTTTTATTTTTGTTTTCAGGTTTGAAACAGTTTTATTCATTTCCTTTCCCTTTCTGATTGTATTTTCCTGCATTTCTGTAAGGGATTTATTCCTTTCCTCTATAAAGGCCTCTCATGCTATATTGCCCTGGCTGTTGTGCTCTTATGCTGGCCCCTGGCCATCCAAGTTTGTAGTTACTACAGGTTCAGGTGCTGATTTCTGAGTTTATCTTTATAGGATGGTCTTTGTTGGATTTTTTATCCCTTTGCTTCTAGTCTCTCTTGGTCTTCTGACTTTAGTGGCCTGCAGTTCTGGTGATGAGTTCTGGTCCAGGAAGAGGTCTTCATTGGGAGTTTTGTTGGTAGAATTTCCTCTAAGGTACCTATTACCAGTGCGATCTTGTAACCCTCATGCCTTCATTGTCTCCTGCAAAGCAGTCAGAGTTGTGGTGCAGGAAACGGAGCACAGAGTGTAAGATGTAGTTTATTGCTACAGGTACCTGCACAGTGACAGGAAGCTACGGGACATTCACAGTGAATGCATGTTTTGTTTTTCCCTACTTTTGCTCTTAGAGCTACCACTCATGTAAGGTAAAGTTTAAAAACTATAAGTTTTGAGGCTGACAAAATACTGAAAATAAGTGAAAAGATTTAGAAAATCAGAAAGCTTGTCTTTATATTAGACAAGAAATGACAATTTCACAAAAATAAAATGAAACAAGGAAATTTTAGTTTGATGAGGAGTTGGAAATTGGCCTTTATCCCTGATGCCCTGACAAGTTATTCACTCAAAGTATTATGTTAGTAGGGAGTTGAGTGAGAGCATAAAAACAATAACTGATTCCTTCAACAGGGGTCCTATTCTCAAATCAGTGGTTTGCTGCTGGCATACGCCTCTGTGTTTGCTGTATTCTGGCTGTGTCTCTCAGGAGAGATCTACATCCGGCTCCTGTCGGCCTGCACTTCTTTGCTTCATCCATCTTGTCTAATTGGATGGCTGTATATGCATGGGCCACATGTGGGGCAGGCTCTGAATTGGTGTTCCTTCTGTGTCTGTTTTAATCTTTGCCTCTCTATTCCCTGCCAAGGGTATTCTTGTTCCCCTTTTAAAGAAGGAGTGAAGCATTCACATTTTGATCATCCGTCTTGAGTTTCATTTGTTCTAGGCATCTAGGGTAATTCAAGTATTTGGGCTAATAGCCACTTATCAGTGAGTGCATACCATGTGTGTTTTTCTGTGATTGGGTTACCTCACTCAGGATGATATTTTCCAGTTCCGACCATTTGCCTACAAATTTCATAAAGTCATTGTTTTTGATAGCGGAGTAATATTCCATTGTGTAGATGTACCACATTTTCTGTATCCATTCCTCTGTTGAAGGGCATCTGGGTTCTTTCCAGCTTCTGGCTATTATAAATAAGGCTGCAATGAACATAGTGGAGCACGTGTCTTTTTTTATATGCTGGGGCATCTTTTGGGTATATGCCCAAGAGAGGTATAGCTGGATCCTCAGGCAGTTCAATGTCCAATTTTCTGAGGAACCTCCAGACTGATTTTCAGAGTAGTTGTACCAGTTTGCAATCCCACCAACAATGGAGGAGTGTTCCTCTTTCTCCACATCCTCGCCAGAGCTTGGAGGGGCTCGAGACCCCATATGTACAACAATGCCAAGCAACCAGAGCTTCCAGGGACTAAGCCACTACCCAAAGACTATACATGGACTGACCCTGGACTCTGACCTCATAGGTAGCAAAGAATATCCTAGTAAGAGCACCAGTGGAAGGGGAAGTCCTGGGTCCTGCTAAGACTGAACCCCCAGTGAACTAGATTGTTGGGCGGAGGGCGGCAAGGGGGGGAGGATGGGGAGGGGAACACCCATAATGAAGGGGAGGGAAGAGGGGGATGTTTGCCCGGAAACCGGGAAAGGGAATAACACTCGAAATGTATATAAGAAATACTCAAGTTAATAAAAACAAACAAACAAACAAAAAAACAATAACTGTTATAAGGTAATGCCACTAGAAGAATTAAAATTGTCACAGTGAATAGAGGGTATTTTGGGGTCAGAGTCTAAGAGCAATTGTTTATGTAGACACATATCTTTAGTTACTCTAAGTCCCTTTCAGAGATTAATGGTCACTGTTCATCCTTCCTCTTTCTTGGGCACAAAGAAATCTTTCTTTTGTGGTGTGCAGATAAGATTCTGTGAAGAAATCACTTTTATTTTTAATTTTGACTATGAAAACTGGTACAACACAAGCCGTAAGTCACGTCATGGGGATGCACTAGTTTAAAAGAGAATGTTCCTTACAGAATCAGATATTGAAATACTTGGATAATTAGTTCATGGTTCTTATTATAAATGTTTAAGTCTTTTTGGAGAAAGTATGTTACCTGGAATTGGCTGTGAGAGTTCACAGACACATTCTATTACCAGATTACGGCTTCTGATGTGATTGCAGATAATCTACTGAAAGTCATCTTGCTTCTTCATCAATAAAGCAGTTAATTGCTTTATTATTTTAGTTTCTTTTACTATTGATATCTTTATTGGAATATAACGATTAACATTCCACTTGAGCCATTTTTATTCATAATCTTAACTTTACAAGTAGATATGAACTCTGGGATTGAATACTGCCTCTAATACTTTGAAAAACTAAAGATATATAAAAAGCATCCTTGCATTTAAAGATCTTCAAAGATAGAAATTATTTTAAACATAATCAAGAATATAGTAAGAAGAATAAATATGTTCTATAGAATGAGTGAACACAAGAGCCATGGGGATTTCAATGAGAGAAAAAATAATTTCTATTCTGATTATTACAGATGATCTTTCAAAGGCCTGGTATTTAGGTTGTGCTGTGGATGAGTTGTGGCATATCATAGTTCTTTCTGCTTCCTGATCACACTTTTTCTTATTACCAAGCTGTCCTGTCCTGATGGACTCTGTTCCCTATGCACCCATAAGAGAAAATCAACTCTGTCATCTGTAAGTTGCTTTTGGTTATGATGTTTTATAACAGCAAGTATAATTGTATCTTTAATTCACCTGATGTAATATCATCTCAGAGGCTTACTGATAAATAAGCTCACCCTTTCTAACTCTTTCTAGATGCTGGATGTCTGTTTCAACTCAGTAGTTCCAGCTCAAACTCCTCTCCAAGCAGATTCATTTAATCTGGCTTTGCTTAGCGTCTCACTGTATTGTTCTATTTGGCCTCGAACTAACTCTGCCAATTTGTTCTACTTTTCTGACTCCTTTTTATACTCTGGCATCAATTGCTTCCGCTGACCTGCACTCAACTACGTGAACTCATGAGCAAACCTACCTCCATTGCCCTGTCCTCACTGTACTGACTACCATTTCTGACCAAACTTATTGAACTTCCCCTGTGATGCTTTTAAGTAGCTCTTCTGCTGAGAATAGTGCATATTATAGTCTGTCAAACCTTTCTTTGGTTATTGTCAGCATGTGTTATTTCTTTCTTGCTTTTAGAGAAGTTCTGATCTAGGAGTATGGGTGCTTTGGTAAGAAGTCATATCCAAAGACCTGCTAGGTCTACATGATACGAGCTGGAATGCAGACACACCCTGGATCCCAGTATGATCCCACTAGAATTCAGGTACCTCCTTAATACACACCTTGAGTCTCAAACAATGCTGTCTAATTAAAGGGGAAAAGGAGAAATTGAAGAAAGATTTGCTAGGATTAGCAACTTGATATTAAAAGTGTTCATGTGTTTTATCATAGTAAAAACAGATTGTGTTAAAAGATAAGTGAGCTCATATCACATATAGCAGAGAGCACAACAGTTTGATATTCAATATCTGCCTAGTGAATATAAGAGCAAAATATGAATAATACAGATATTGTCAAGAGCAGTATAGACAAGTTGCAAGCACTATGCAATTGAATCTTGCTAGGGAAAATTTGATGAGGTAATGGTTAGGACACTTTTGTGGCACCACACACCATGCTTGGGGCTCAGGAGTTCATAATTCCTCCTTGGAAATACTTATTTTTTTTCACTAAAATTGTATTATGAAAGTAAACTATATTTAAGTGTTTATTAGCCATGTAGATTTGTTTTTTAAAAATGTTCTCTTCAATTCCAAAACCAAATTTAAAATGGGTTTTTCATTCCTTAATGTTTGGCCATTGTATTTTATCACTACAATGGAAAAGAACTAAATGTATCATGATACCAGTAGCAACATTATTCTTGTTTCTGGCTGCTGAATATAACACAACTTTGAGAAGCCTCACAATGACTGTGAACTCTGAGAAGAAATCATATAGACAACAGAAGGAAAGGGAAATTTAAATGTCAAATTGGATATGTAATATCTCGTAAGACAATATTACTCCATTCCAAAAGTTGAAGCTCAATGTCCAAACTTCCTTCTACTGCTTCATCCCACAAGTTCAGCATTATCCCTCTTGATATCAAATTTCTATCCTGTTGACTTTGTTTACACATTCTAACCATATCCTGGACATAGAAATTATGAAATACAAGGAAACTCAAGACTACATTCTAGTTTTTGTGGGTGTTCATGAGTTCCCATTCACTTAAGGAAGTAAATAATTGAAAAACATAAAAAAGTATTACAGATTACGAGAGAAGCTACAAAAAGTGAAAATGTTTGGAATTTTTGAATAAAATTTCTGGTTATTATTGCTGACACCAAGAAATGCTTGCTGACAGGAGTCAGATATGGGTATCTCCTGAGAGGCTCTGATACAGCCCTACTGCTACAGATGAGGATGTTTGCAGCTAACCATTGGACTGAACAAAGGGACCCCCCAAAAAAGAGGAGTTAGAGAAAAGTCTGAAGGAACTGAAAGAGTTTGCAACCCCATAGGAAGAACAACAATATCAACCAACTAGACCACACCAGAGCTCCCAGGGACTAAACTACCAATGAATGAGTACACATGGAGGGACCCATGACTCCAGCTAGATAAGAAGTAGAGGGTGGCCTTTTCTAGCATCAATAGGGCGAAAAGCTCTTGGTCCTGAGAAGGCTTGTTTCCCCAATGTAGGGAGATGTCAGGGCATTCAGGTGGGAGTGGGTAGGTTGGTGTGGGAGCATCCTCAATGAAGCAGGGGGAGTGAGGAGTGTGTATAGGAGATGGAGTAAAGGGGATAACATTTGAAATTTAAAGACATAAAGTATCCAAGAAAAATAAAATTTAAAAAATAAAAAAGAAACCAATAAAAGGAAAAGTAAACACTAGATCTTGTGTTTTATTTTTCTACATTTTAAGGAAAAATATATTACAGCTTGGCTCATATTGTACTTCTGTGAGAAGTAGTAAAAGAGACCTGACTGGAAACATTTGTGTGTTTTAAGAACAGTGGATAACATTCAAATTTGTGGAATGAACTTCTCAGAGAATGAGGGTTTAATGAGAAGCAACAGTTAGAGAAGAAATGCATCACTCACTGTCAATTAAGATAGAAATTTCTCCCTGCATTCATTACTCTTGTTTCCACTTTTTAGTCTTAAGAATGGTCAGTCAGCAAAATTAATCACTTAGTGGGAGAAGTAAGCAAGATGAAAGATAACCAGGCCAAAGAAGCGCTCTCCATTTCCTAAGTTTTAAGAAGAGATGCTTGAAGAAACTCCTCTGAAATATATTTCATAAAGTAATAATCTCATTTCTGAAATAAGACTTGATAGTGTAACGTAGAATGACCATTTATTAAAATCACTATTTATAAAAGTAATGGAAACAATCAAAGTTTTCAAGAGATTAAGACTTTTTGCAAGCACATTTTAAAGAAGCATGAAATGGCAAAAATGATGTTTTACTGAGAGACATTTGAAAGGTACACTTGTTCATCTCTCCTGAATTTGGATAGTTTTAACTTTCTGAAAACGTTTCCTTTTCATGTGAAAAATATAAAATATGTCTCACTGTGAGTTGTTATAAAAATTATTAAATTATTAATATGAAATTCTAACTAGAACATGTCTTTATCATTTTAAATGGCATATATTAATTTTAAGTCATAGTTATAAGTTTTATTATGAGAACATTTAAAGTATATATGATGTGTTTTATCACTTTCAACCTGCGATTGCATCCCTGGATTCTCTTCTATGTCTTGGAGGTCCCATTCCTCTTTCCTGCTATTTCTTCTTTTTATTATTTTTTAAAGTACTTGTTTTCTGAGGGGACAGGTTCGATGAATTTTACGAAATCTTAAATGGGGTTAGAGTGAAATTTTATTTGTAAAAATATGAACATTTTACCAGTAAGGAAAATATCTCTACTTCCTCCAGTGTACCTTAAGTCTGTATAGATATGACTGGAAAAATGAGGTCCCAGGACTCCTCTGTTTTTATCATTTTTGTGAGGTTTCCATTAAAGATGATATATTGGACCTATGTTTATGTCAATAGAAAGCCTTTGTTAATTGGCCAGTGACTACTCTAAGTAGTCACGACCTTCGTACAGTTCCGAGTCTTTCTAAACAAGGAGGGCATGTAAGCACAAAAACTACATCCTGGTTTGACATGCCTCAGTTATCAAGAACAATTAACCAGAAGCAGAATTATGAAAGCCAAAAAGTAAATACATTTAAGGATGTTCCCAGAACTATAAACTTGGATGGATTAGGTCTTTGTTCTCATTTTGAAAGGTGTTGCTGCTTACATGCTGGATTCCAAAATATGAAAGGTCCTTCCATCATGGGGCCCCTTGTGCTAAGGTCTGGGACATACTAATTTCTGGAGGCCTGTTACACAATTATATGTCAATAATTACTTAGTAAAGTATGACTCTCCATGGATCCTTCCCCATAATCTATAACAAAATATCGACAGACTGAAAGTTGTTAAAGTCCTGTGCCAGTTAGTGCTACTGCTACAAGATTATTCTTGTTAGAGTGATGTCGTAGTCTAATGACAGAATTTTCATTCATCCCCTACTCTTATATTCTTTATACCTCACAAAAATGGTAAAAACGGGGGAGTCCTGGGACCTCATTTTCCCAGTCATATCTATACAGACTTAAGGTACACTGGAGGAAGTAGAGATATTTTCCTCACCGGTAAAATGTTCATATTTTTACAAATAAACTTTCACTCCAACCCCATTTAAGATTTTGTAACATTCATTGAGCCTGTCCCCTCAGAAAACAAGTTTCTTTTTAAAATTTATTTATTTATTTATTTATTTATTTATTTATTTATTTATTTATTTATTCGCTTTATATCCCACTCACTGCCTCCTCCCTCCAACCCCTCCCACAATCCTCCCATCCATCTCCCCTCATCTTCTCCTCCGAGAAGTCCCCTCCCCCACCAGCGCCCTGTATTGCCAAACCCTGACAAATCAAATTCCTGCAGGGCTAGGCTCATCCTCTCCCACTGAAGCCAGAGAAGGCAGCCCAGCTAGAAGAGACAGGCAACAGCTGTTAGGATAGCCCTCACTCCAGTTGTTTGGGAACCATGTGAAGACAAAGCTGCGCATATACTGCATATGTGTGGGGAGACCTTGGTCCGGCCTGTCTATGCTTTTGGAGATAGTTCAGTCTCTGAGAGCCACAAAGATCCAATTTGTTGCCTCTGTTGATCTTCCTATGGAGCTCCTATTCCTTTCCGAGAAGGCAGTGGAACAATAGAGACATCAACCCTCCCACAAATATTTGACTCAAAATTTATCCTGTCTACATGAATTGTAGGGACTGGGGATGGAGCAAAGACTGAGGGAATGACCAACCAATAATCGACCCAATTTGAGACTCATCCCATGGGCAAGCACCAATTCCTGACACTACTAAAACTCTGTCACGCTTGCAGACAGGAGTCTAGCATGGCTGTCCTCTGAGAGGCTCCACCCAGCAGTTGAATCATACAGATGCAGACACCCACAGCCAAACAGTACATGAAGCTTGGGGACTCCTCTTCCCCCTTTTTTATTGGTTATTTTATTTATTTATATTTTAGATGTTATCCCCTTTCCCAGTTAATTCTCCTATCTTCTCCCCTGTTCTCCCTGCTTCTATGAGGGT
Source organism: Rattus rattus (assembly GCF_011064425.1). Taxonomy (NCBI): domain Eukaryota; kingdom Metazoa; phylum Chordata; class Mammalia; order Rodentia; family Muridae; genus Rattus; species Rattus rattus. The sequence continues at coordinate 61,579,667 of NC_046160.1, forward strand.
GCTCTTCTACCCACAAATCCCCTCCCACCTCAACGCCCTAGCATTCCCTTGCACTGGGTCACCCAAGCCTTCACAGGACTAAAGGACTTCCCTCCCATTGATGCCAGATGAGGCAATGCTCTTCTACATATGCAGCTTGAGCCATGGGTCCCTCCATGTGTAGTCCCTGGGAGCTCTGGGTGGGGGTGGGGGTGGTTGGTTGATATTGTTGTTCTTCCTGTGGGGACTCTTATCTCTTATATTCTTTCTATTCTCTTTTCTGTGATATTCACCTTAAATGGGTGGTAGAGATAGCTCGATTTTGGCTGAGCATTCAAACATTTCAGCAATTTGACAAGTTATGACTCTAAGATGTGACCATGAACAAAAGAAAAGTAGATTTTCTAACCTAAGGTTCTCATAGCACTAATATACAGATATAAGAATAATTATTTCAAAAGAAAATTGGTTTATACAGCCTGTTCATTTTCACAAGCAGCAGTAGTTTTATACTATGAAACAAGACCGCTTTAACATTTATAGGGTTTTGAACCAAGGACCTCTCCTTCCATTGATGCTCAACAAGGCCATCCTGTGCTAAATATGCAGCTGGAGCCATGGGTTGCTCTGCGTGTACTCTTTGGTTAGTGGTTTAGTCCCTAGGAGCTCTGGGGCATCTGGTTGGTTGAAATTGTTGTTGTTGTTATGGGGTTGCAAACCCCTTCAGCTCCTTTAGTCCTTTCTGTAACTCCTCCATTGAGGACCCAATATTCAATCCAATGGTTGGTTGCGAGCATCTGCCTCTATATTTGTCAGGCTCTGACAGAGCCTCTCAGGAGACAGCTATATCAAACTCCTGTCAGCAAGCCCTTCTTAGCATCAGAAATAGGGACTGCATTTGGTGGCTCTATATGGGATATATCTCCAGGTGGGGCCGTCTGTGAATTGTACCTTAGGTATTCCAAGCTTTTGAAGCCTGAACAATTTTAAATATGTTAAATAGTTAACTACTTTGAAAAACTTTTAAATTCAGGTATTTTTAATATTTTCCCACAAGTGTATATTTTTGTAAAAATTGACACATGAAACACAGAAATACTGCATGTAACACAGACTTAGGAGTAATTGGACTCTAACACTGAAATGTTGTGAAAGGTCAACGTAGTAGATAAAACACGAATCAAAACATAATTGAATTTATAATGAACTTGAGAGATGACACTTAAATGAGTATTATTAAAGGAGTCTATAAGCAGTGAGAACTAGTTGATCTACCAATCTGTGCCTATAATTACAAATGAAGAGATTCTATTATAACAATGAAAGGAATTAACGATTATTTTCACTTCAGAAAGTTGAACTTCAAACGTAGAGTAAGAGTATCACCATCAGGACCTGTGTTCTTTATAGGAATCCCAAGATGATTGGGAAATCGGTTAAGATATAAAAATGACTTGATGCGATTGACATTACTTTACCTTTCGTTGTGAATTGGTTTGGTTGTTGCTCTTTCTCTTTTGTTGTTGCTGGGTTTTTTTCCCAGAAGAACCATTACTCATTGTTGTCATAGGTAGTCTGCATTTATAACTTGTTAGATTTTTCAGAATAGAGAGAGATATAGGCACTAAGTCAAATGACAAAACCTACAACCTTAAAAATCTTACTGCCGAATGCAAACCCTGCTTCATCTTTCATTACAGAACTCAGTGAATAAAACATATTTGAGAGCTTGGCAATAAAGAAAATTGTATTTAAATGAGAACAAAAGACATTGGTGTGGAATTGATGTGATCATGCCACAACTGATGAGTTATAACTAATGACATGCTCTAGTGCTCATGAAGCAAATCTGGGCATGGGAATTAGAGGGCTTTGTAGGGCAGAAAGATTGCAGAACTGTAGGAGTGTGCCCGCAGTAGTAACAGTGAATAATGGAGAATAGTCTGCTTTCTCAGCAATGGGCATACTGGTGACACGATATTAAATATACAACTTAAAGGTAATAAAATCAAGCCCACTTAGGCGTAAGGAAATATGCTATTCTGATATACACAGTCAAATTGATCAGATAGCCAGCAGATGGATATCTTTGGAGATTCGACTCAGATCTTATTTCAATTCCTCACACACAGTGCTGAAGGACAGAAAATATATATGGATTTTTGTAGCAATAACCAGGCTTGCTTGAATCATAAATTTTAAATGCTTAACTATTGACATTTATTGTTGTCTTTCTGTATTATAATAAACTCTCTGAGGACAAAATTTATTTGTTTTTAAATTAGTCTATGGGTTTTATACTATACTTACCAGTATAGTAGAGCATCGTGTTCATGATATTTTGACATTATAAGTACACAGAGGCTGAAGAAAGATAAGTGAGAAAACAGTTTAGATATGAAGGTAGCTGGAGCATTAAAACAGTACCAACATATATGCATGACATGTGTATGTGACAATGGGTACCTGTACTATAACAAACATGTATTGGTCCAAGGACCACTTTCAGGAGTGAATTATCTTCTCCCCCCTTATGGAGATAAATTCTATCTTTTTTTATTTTTGTTTTTCGGGTTTTTGTTTTGTTTTGTTTTGTTTTCTGCCACTTTGCACACAACAGGCAACTTGGACTGTCTTTCATTCGGAATGCTGGAACTAGAATTGGATGGTTCTACATCAAGATATTTTGTGACGGCTCTGAGCATTTAATTCACCTTTTAAGGCCTGATAGATAAAACTTCTTTATTGGATATTTTCTTTCTTTACATTTCAAATCTTATCCCTTTTCCCAGTTTCCAATCCAGAAATCCTGCAACACTGCCTCCATGAGGGTGTTCTCCCACCCACCCACCTACTCCCTCCTGCCTCCCTGCCCTGTTATTCCACTACACTGGTGTAGGGGCAACAAGCCTTCAGAGGACCAAAGGGCCTCTCCTCTCATTGATGTCTTACAAGGCCATCCTCTGCTACATGTGCATTTGAGTCATGGGTGGCTCCATGAGTACCCTTTGGATTAGTACCTGGGAGCTCTGGGGTGTTTGGTTGGTTGATACTGTAGTTCTTCCTATGGGATTGCAAACCCCCTCAGTTACCTCAGGCATTTCTCTAACTCCTCCATTGGGGACCGTGTTCTCAGTCCAATGGTTGGAAGCAAGCATCTTCCACTGTATTTGTCACTCTCTGGCAGAACATCTCAGGACACTGCCATATCATAATCCTGTCAACATGCACCTCTTGGCGTCTTCAATAGTGACTGAGTTTGGTGATAGATACCAATGTGTGGCAATCTCTGGATTTTGTTCCTTCTTCTAAGAAATTTTATGTTGTCTGTGAATTGTATCTTGGGTATTCCAAGCTTTTGGATTAATATTCATTTATTAATGAGTATATATCATGTGTGTTCTTTTCTGATTGGGTTACCTCAATCAGGATCATATTTTCTAGTTCCATCCATTTGCCTAAGAATTTCATTAAGTCATTTTTTTTACTGGATAGTTTTTTATTTACACTTCAAATGTTATTCCCTTCCCAAGTTTCCTGGACATAAGGCCCCATTTCTATCCCCCTCCCCTTCTTCTATAAGGGTGTTTCCCTCCCAATCCAGCCCCTTTCCTGCCCCCTCCGATATTCCTCTACACTGGGAGTTCAACCTTGGCAGGTCCAAGGGCTTCTCCTTCCATTGGTGCCTAACAAGGTCATCCTCTGATACTTATGCAGTTGGAGCCATGGGTCAGTCCATGTATGTTCTTTGGGTAGTGGTTTAGTCCCTGGGAGCTATGGTTGATTGGCATTGTTGTTCTTATGGGGTTGCAAGTTCCTTCAGTTCTTTCAATCCTTTATCTAATCCCTCCAATGGGGGTCCCGTTCTCAGTTCACTGGTTTGTTGCTAGCATTTGCCTCTGTATTTGACATGTTCTGGCTGTGTCTTTCAGGAGAGATCTATATCTGGCTCATGTCAGTGTGTGACTGTAATATATATATATATATGTATGTATATGTATATATATATGTATATATATATATGTATGTATTACATATACATATATGGGACACATGTGTGGCAGGCTCTGAATGGCCATTCCTTCAATCTCTGCTCCAAACTTTGCCTCCATATCCCCTCCTAGGAATATTTTCGTTCCCCCTTTTACAGAGTGAAGCCTTCGCATTTTGGTGATCCTTCTTCTTGAACTTCATGTGGTCTGTGGATTGTATATTGGGTAATTCGAGCTTTTGGGCTACTATCCAATTATAAGTGAGTACATACCATGCGTGTTTTTCTGTGAATGGGTTACCTCACTCAGGATGATATTTGCTTGTTCAATACATTTGCCTATGAATTTCGTGAAGTCATTGTTTTTGAAGCTGAGTAGGACTCCACTGTATAGATGTACCGCATTTTCTGTATCGATTCTTCTGTTAAAGGGCAACTAGGTTCTTTCCAGCTTTTGGCTATTATAAATAAGGCTGCTATGATCATAGTGGAGCACGTGTCTTTTTTATATATTGGGGCATCTTTTGGTATATGCCCAGGAGAGGTATAAATGGGTCCAATTTTCTGAGAAACTTCCATCTGTTCAAGTAGGCTTCATCCAGGTGGTGCAGGGATGGTTCAAAATATGGAAGTGCAGGCCGACAGGAACTGGATGTAGATCTCTCCTGAGAGACACAGTCAGAACACAGCAAATACATAGGCAAATGCCAGCAGCAAACCACTGAACTGAGAACGGGACCCCCGTTGAAGGGATCTTAGAAAGGACTGAAAGAGCTTGAAGAGGCTTGAGACCCCATATGAACAATAATGCCAACCAACCAGAGCTTTCAGGGACTAAGTCACTACCCAAAGACTATACATGGACTGACCCTGGGCTCCAACCTCATAGGTAGCAATGAGTAGCCTAGTAAGAGCACCAGTGGAAGGGGAAGCCCTTGGTCCTGTCAAGACTGAACCCCAGTGAACATGATTGTTGGGGGGAGGTGGTAATGGGGGGAGGATGGGGAGGGAACACCTATATAAAAGGGGGGGATGTTGGCCTGGAAACCGGGAAGGGGAATAACAATCGAAATGTAAATAAGAAATACTCAAGTTAATAAAGATGGGAGAAAAAAGAAAAAAAAAGAAAGAAAATATTGACACACAATCAAAGAAATTGTGAAATGTAGAAATCTCATAACCAGAACATCCAGAAAATCCAGGATAATTAGCAGAACTATTCTAAGAATAATAGGTATAGAAGACCATAAAGATTCCCAGTTTAAGGGACCAGTAAACATCTTTAACAAAATTATAAAAGAAAACTTCCCTAACTTAAAGAGATGCCTATAAACATATAAGAGGCCTACAATATTCCAAATAGGTTGGACCAGAAAAACCCCTTATGTGACATAATAGTCAAAAATTGCAAAATGCACAATACAAAGAAAAATATTAATAGCAATAAGGGAAAATATCAACTAACATACATAGGCAGACCTATTAGAATTACACAGACTTCTCACCAGAGACTATGAAAACCAGAAATCCTGCGCAGATGTCATACAGACCTTAAGAGAATAGAGATGCCCAGGCTACTATACCCAGGAAAATCTAAATTAACATAGATGAGAAACCATCATATTCCACTACAAAACCAAATTTACATAGTATCTTCGCACAAATCCAACCCTGCAAACTCCAACACAAAAAGGGAAACTACAACCTAGAAAAAGCAAGAAACTAATCTTTTTCAACAAGCCTAAAAGAAGATAGCCACACAAGCATAATTTCACCTCTAACAACACAAATAACAGAAAATAGTAATCATTCTTTTTAATATCGCTTAACATCAATGGACTTATTTCTCCAATAAAAAGACATGGACTAAATAAATATGATTTTTACCTGCTAAGCCATCTCACTAGCATCTTGTATTTCTGACATAGATATCTGTTTTTGCTTCTAAGATAAACTAGTGGAGTTAATCTATATCTACTCATTTTTGTTGACAGTAAAGCATAACAACCTGATTTAAAATATTAATTTGGTCCTGTTTGTATGCTACCTTCCTACTTAATACAATGATAAGCAAAAATGTGATAGCAAGCCACGGAAGGCTCTTACAACCCAGTGCTGCAGAATTCTGATCCATGTTAGTGTTTATGTGCTCAGACCTACTCTTACAACACTTGGACACTGTTTTTAAGATGGTCTGAAAGTATAACAGTAAACTTGGACCTCAGGTATACAGGCATTCTTTGTGTTAAATCAACAGGTATAAAATTACTAAAACTTCAATGAAACAACCCTTGTCTTTTCTTTAGTATTTCTCCATTCTGATCTCCTATCTTTATCCTTTTACTATTACTCATTAATTTTTTTTCATGTGGGCAATTATGACATATATTACAAGTGCCTCAAATGCACATCTTACCTATAAAACTATAATCAAAACACAATTTATTGTATGATATTAATATTAATATTTATGAACAGTATGAGAAATTAACTTTCCAGAATTATGTTAAAAATAGTGTGTAATTTGTATACATTAATGACTCAGCTTGATGATATTATGCTATTAACAAAATTAATGACTTTAAGTTATAATTTAATACACTTTGCTTAATAAAAAGAACATATAATTATTGAATATACACAAATCTTGCTTTCACAATTTTTACTGCTAACTCATAACTTTTGTATCAGTATTTTCTCTTTGATAGAAGCAAGTTAGCCTTTTCATCTATTGTAATGGAAATTGTTTACTTGAATTTCAGAGAACAAAAAGATAAACATCTTTATTACTTTAGTATCTTTTTCTTTTCCCATGATATGATAGCAGTTCGATTAAAGTGCTTTCTACTGAAGTAGAGACTACATTTTAGAAAGGCAAGAGAAAATTGTTTTAATTCAGAAAAACATGGTTGAGATGATAGAATTTTTATTAGGATTATTACAGGGTAGCACTCTTTAGTTATCTATGGCAACCCAGCTCTGAGCTGTATCACTTTACAACACAACCATTCACTGTAGACAAAGTAACTTTCAGGGGGATTGTCATTGCAACACACAGCTCTGCTGCCTCTCAATAGCCTCTGCTACCTTTTGTGAGTGAGCTGAAGCATACTGGGTCTCGTGCTCATTGTGAGCTGGATATGTTTCAGGATGTATTCAATATTTTAATCTGGATGAGATGATTTTCAGAGAAATTCCATAGCAATATCCATACATAAAGGAGAAGGTAAGAATTCAACTTGATAATAGTTCAGTCATATATATATATATATATATATATATATATATATATTTGCTCACTTTTTAAATATACTGATATTTATAATTTGCCAAAGAAATCCTTTGAGGTTGAACACTATCATAACTCCGAAAATGATGAATGAAAGGGAGACAAGACAATAGAAATCATTTCTTGGCACCAGCAATAGTGTTTGGTTTTGATGTCTGCATATGAAATGAATCTCTAAGTGGGGCAATCGCTGGATGGTCTTTCTTTCAGACTCTGCTCTATTCTTTGTCCCTGTCTTTTCTTTAGTCAGAAGCAATTCTAGGTTAATATTTTTAAGATGTGTGGGTGATCCCATCCCTCAACCAGGGGCTATGCCTAAACACTAGATATAATCTCTACAGGTTCTCTCCCTGCTTTGTTGCATATTTCAGCTAATGTCATCCCTGATGGGAAGCTCTTGCTTTCCTGGCATCTGGGACATTCTGGTGGCTATCCCCACTTCCCCATTCCCCCACTGCTATACAACTTTGTTCAATTTCCTGACCCTCTCTACATCTATCCTGTCTCCTCCCAAACTTGGTCCTGCCCCCCCCTTTTAACCTCTTCCTTGTCTCTCCCTTCCAGTTTCCTTCCTCCTTCTACCTTCCATGATTATTTTGTTCCCCCTTCTCAGGAGTACTGGAGTATCCACAATTTGGTCTTCCTTCTTCTTAAGCTTCATATGGTCTTCAGTTGTATCATGGAAATTCCAAGCTTATTTCCTTATATCCATTTATCAGTGAGTATGTACCATGTGTGTTGATTTGTTACTGGGTTACCTTACTCAGGATGATATTTTCTAGTTCCATCCATTTGCCTTCAAATTTCATGATGTCATTGCTTTTAATAACTGAGGAGTACTTCATTGTGTATATGTACCATATTTTCTGTATCCATTCTTCTGTTGAGAGACATCTGGGTTGTTTACAAAACAACAGGAAATAACAGAGTTAAAATGATTGAAGATCTCTGTTAATTTATCTTTTTTATGTTTTATAGTTATATGTAATCAAATATAATAAATAGTTTGTATCTCAACCTAAAGTAAATAAACTGTTTCATACTTTCAGTAGTTTTATGCTACTGTCAGTTATAAAAATTATTTAAATGAATGTGTAAATTTCAAGGCAAATTGACAACAAATTGCAACAAAATACAACATGGGAAATCACTATCATGGTAAAGAGAACACTAAAGAGAAAAACTGGTAAATCTCATCAAAATTTTAATTTTTTATTTTATATTTTTAAATATTCTGGAGTATTATTCTTGTCTTAAGTCTAATTATTCCTATTATTTTTTCTTAATGTTTGTATTATTTTGCTTCTATTTTAATGTAATCTAACTGCCATTTCAGATAAAATTAGCAATCAATAATTTTACAGCTTTCTTGTTTTATTTTGCCTTCATATAAAAGGTGGCATTATGAATATAACTCAAATTCTATACATGTAAAAATTCTTTGCTGTGAAGTTATCAAAATAAAAGCCTTCTTCCTGCTTAGGAGTCTCTGCCTTATAACAGATCAACTAGATGATGTCTAATGAGTCTTCATTTAAAACAAATTGATTCTCTCTTGAAACATCCATTCAATCCATTGTTAAATAGAAGCTTCAAAGCATATAACAAAAATTATGAAACTCAAATTCACCATCAAAATGTCAGAGAAACACTTCTAAGCCCAAGACCTCTTTTATCTACATAACAATAAAGGCACAATGTCTCTCTTTGAGCCTAAAATATTGGTAGCAAATTGATGCTTGTTTTGAGTTGACACCAAAGCTTCAACATGTTTTGTCAAATGATCAAAGTTGTCATTAGTTTGCAGAAGAAGGTTATCACACTATGTTTCATTCTTAAAGAAATTTATTTTTCTCTTTACACACTATGTTTTTAAACAAAATCAAATTTTCTAAACATTGTATAGAAAGAGTCATAAAAGCTTCAAAATAAGTATAGAGAAATGAGGATGAAGTACGTGCAAAGCAGAAAGGTTTCAGACAACACAGAGTAGGATCTCATTGTTAGAGTGGGATATTTCTGTGCTAGATATGTGACTATATATTTTTTTTTGGTTCTTTTTTTCGGAGCTGGGGACCGAACCCAGGGCCTTGCGCTTGATATGTGACTATATTGAACTTAACCTTCTTCCACCTAACCATGCACTCTTTCTTGTTCCAGTTTTCTTTATATTATATTTTCAGATTCTCATATGACACTCAGTGAGATCACAGGTACAAATTACATTCAATTTCTTAAACATATTTCCAAACCCTTTACCTCAGATAGCTGATGCTAATACAAACATTCCTCTGATTTGATACATAAAAAATATGTCATTAACTTTGTTCATAAAACTAAATGTTGAGGTGGTGAAGAGATGACAATATTTACTCCAGTGAAAGATCATGAACTGTACTGCACAAGGGAGTTTAAACTTTAAGAACTTTATTGTCATTAGTCTGAAATTGAAGAAATGGCCAAACAGTGATAGGCCCAACTTGGGACCCATCCAATGGGTGCACACCAACCCTGACACTATTACTGATACTATATTGTGCTTACAGACAGAAACCTAGCATGACTGTCATCTGAGAGGCTCTACGCGGAGCTGACTGAGACATATGCAGATACTTGAAGCCAACCATTGGAATAAGGTAGGGGACCACTAAGGAAGAGGTAGGGAGAGGGTTGAAGGAGCTTAAGGGAATGGCAATCGCATAGGAAACCCAACAGTGTCAACAAATCTGAACCCCCAGGAGCTGCCAGTTACTTAGCCACCAACAAAAGAGCATACAAGGGCTGGTCTGAGGCCCCCAGAAGCACATATGTATTAGAGGATTGCCTAGTCTGGCCTCAGTGGGAGAGGATACATAGAATCCTGGTGAGACTTGACAATCCAGGGAAGAGAGATGCCTCAGGGTAGGGAAGAACTCCCTTTTATAAGTAAAGGGGAGAAAGGATGAGGTAAAAAGCTGTGGGGGGGGTGCGGCTGGGAAGAGGGAAAATATTTTGGATGTAAATAAATAAAATAATTAATTTTTTATCTTTATTAACTTTAGTATTTCTTAATTACATTTCGATTATTATTCCCCTTCCCGGTTTCCAGGCCAACATCCCCCAACCCCTCCTCCTCCCCTTCTATATGTGCTTCCCCTCCCCATCCTGTCCCCATTACCACCCTGCCCCCAACAGTCACGTTCACTGGGGGTTCAGTCTTGGCAGGAACAAGGGCTTCCCCTTCCACTGGTGCTCTTACTAGGCTATTCTTTGCTACCTATGTGGTTGGAGCCCAGGGTCAGTCCATGTATAGTCTTTGGGTAGTGGCTTAGTCCCTGGAAGCTCTGGTTGGAAAAAGGCTACACCATATATACAATACAACAATAATGAACTCAGTAAGTTGTGTGCATATATACATATATATTTTGTATGTGTATGCCCATGTGTATGCATATATTTGCATATGTATGTACATACACCTATAGACAGACATATAAACATAAGTGTAACAATAATAAAACATAAGAAATGTGCTCAACTTGAGGAGGTTTAACGGGAGTTTGAGAGATGGTAGGTAAGAAGTGTTGAAAGAAGTAAAAGGGATGAGTAAAATAATATTTCATTGAAATTCTATTTCAATGAGTAACCTGTTAAAGTGTAAAAGTATAAAAGCCAAACCAACGTAAGACCCAGTTACACTACTCATGAGAGTACACGTGACAGATTCTGAGGTAACATACTATATTCACTATCACATTCTATTGAGCAGTGGAACAAGGGATGTCCTTGATGTCCATCAATAAAAGAATAGATAATCAAATAGTGGCACAAATACTCCAATAAATTTTATTCACATATAGATAAGAATGAAATGATAATATTTGATAACAGAAATGGAAGGAATCCAAAGGCACCCAACAGAATTGAAGACAGGCCCTGCTCTTGCTGTTGGGAGTTGCACATGAAGATCAAGTTGCATTACTGCTACATATGGGCAGGGAGTCAAAGACAGTTACATGCAGGCTGGCTGGATAGCACTTCAGATTCTATGGGCCTCTAGGGGCCCAGGTTACTAAATACTGCAGGGATTTTGGTTATGCCCTTGACCTCACTGTCTTTGTTTCTTCCATTCTTCCTCCACCTCTTCCAAAGCATCTAGTATTTGTATCCATTTTCCTGGATGAATCCTCTCAGATTACACTTATGCAAGTTTCATGTCTACAAGTATAGTAGAATAACCTTAACAGTGTCAGGGTTAGACTCCCTTTCACGGCCTAGGTCTCAGACTGGACCAGTAATCGGTTGTCCATTTCCTCAATTTCTGCTCCATCTTATATCTGCCCATATTGTATGCAGGCCAAATATGGGGTTGAAGCTTTTTTCCTGGGTTGGTATCCCAATCCCTCCTTTGGAAGGATGTTTTTTTTTTTTTTCTGATTATCGAAAATGGTTGTTTCAAATGCATTATCCCACATTGCTGGGATTCTTAACTAGGGTCACCCTCACAGATTACTAGGAGTTTCTGCTGTCCTCAGATCAGTGTGTGTTCCCACTGTTTTTGGCTTTATTCAGCTGTTTGGTTTGGCTTTTTTTTGTTTGAGCTTTTGTAGTCCCTATGCTGGGATAACATGCCTGAATTTAAATTTGAGGATTCATTTAAGGTAATTGGTATCAGACCTGTTAAAAGTATACTGAATGTTTAAAGGAGAAAAGGAAAAGGAAAGAGATACAGGAGAAGTTAAGGAAAAGGGAGAAAGTAGATAAAAGAGAAAAACAAAAACAAGAAAAAATTTTCCAAATTTGAGTGCTACCTGTAACAAACTTTAAACTTTGCACAATGAGCCTAAGTAATCTAAAGAAGTTCGAGGCCGAATTTGTATAACTGGTAGCAGTTCCCACAGAAGAGGAGACCAGAATGATCTCATCATTAGTTTGCCCCACATTGGTTGCCAAATATATAAGTAGTATGGGTTTTTTTCACCGATTTTGTTCCCAAATAATTTCAGGGTGTCTCTATAACCACACTGGCTTGATTTACTTCTTAAATAAATGGCACAGAGTCTTGGCATTTTAAATGAATGAATGAATGAATGAATGAATGAATGAATTTATTTTATGTATGTGAGTACACTGTAGCTGTTCAGACACCCCAGGAGAGGTCACTGGAACATATTATGGAAGGCTGTAAACTATCATGTGTTAGCTGGAAATTGAACTCAGGACCTCTGGAAGAGTGGACCTTGCTCTTAACTACGAAGTTCTCTCTCCAGCCCAAGTCCTCCCATTTTTATTAACAAGTTGTAAGGACTAAGGTGGCCAGGATATATAAGCTATTCTAACCCCACTAGGCTGCTAATGCCCAGCCACATGCCCCATGACTTGTCATCTCCTTTCCCTTATTCCCTCTGGTCCATGTGTGTCCTTATGGCACTCTTTCTTAGTAACCGCAAGGCAAATTTTTCTGGTGCATTCACATTGTCTCTCTACTTCCTCCTCTCTCCCTCTCTCTGGTCTCTTTGGAATTCACTGTCTGGGAACAGAAGCCCTGCCCTATTCTTTTCTCCTGCCAAGCTATTGACTGAACAGATCTTTATGAACCAGAGGTGATGGAAACAATTTTTATATAATATTGAGACTGGAAATGTTTGACCAGGCCATCCTTCAGTCTATAAGTAGATGTTTGGGTGTAGAAATCAGTATCTGAATACAGTGCAAAAACATCCCCCAACAGTCTTTGTTGTCTGTGAGGTTTGGGGTGCTAAAGTTTCCTCTAGAATTCTTATTAACAGAGTGGTCTGGGGTCTTTGATCTCATTATGGCCTCCTAGAAAACAGGCCAGCTTCTAGGGTAAAAAAGAGAATACAGGGTATGGGGTACAGTTTATAGCTGCTAGGTGTCCTTTCAATACATTGTTGGCTTGGGCTTGGGTTAGAGGATGCCTCTACCTCTTTGTTCCTGGTGCCAGGAGACCTCTAGGATAGCAGGAGAGTCATGGGGCAGGAAATGGAGCACAGGGTATTGGGTGCATTTTGTAGCTGTTATGTGAGTTTTCAGGGGATTGTCAGAAAAAGGGCTTGAAGGGGAGGTGCTGGCAATCCTCTGGGAAAACAGGCAGAGTAGTGGGCCAGGACACTGATTCTTTTTTTTTTTTTTTTTTTTTTTTGGGGCTAGGGACCGAACCCAGGGCCTTTTTCTTGCTTGGCACGCGCCCCACCCCAGGCCTAAACCCCCAACCCCAGGACACTGATTCTTATGACTTCAAGTCAATAAGGCAGGGGCTTTATAAAGGCAAAAACCACTTAGCCACTCTTCCTTTGTTCAAGTGCCACCACTGTTAGCAAACAGGACAGAATGTGAATTTGTACAAAAATTAGGCGTAGCTATGTTACTATGGCATTACTGTTTATTCAAGGAGGAATTGGGAAGTCTTGTGTTTACAGACACAGAACAGCAGGAGGTAAGTTTTGGCTCTTGTATGTACTATGCATGCCTGAGGGTCACACTAAGGAAAATTTCAATCTGAGAGTGGGTCAGAAATTAGCAAACATAATTTTCTTACTTCAGAACATTAAATAGATAATCAAATAACTAAATAAGTAAAAATTAAATAAAATAAAAACTTCTGTCCAGAGAGGAACTAATTTTTATTCTTATGATGTATAAGAGTAAGAATCTCGGTGTCCTTCCTGCCCTCCCCATATTTTTCTTTCTTGTGATCCTTGGAATTGGTGCGATTCTAGTATTTGTGTGGGTAGCAAAGATAAGGACAAAACAAACTAGCAACAATAACAAAACACATAACAAAGCCAACCAAAACCTCCATATATTTAATCTATAATCTTCAATAGTGATTATTGCTACACTACACAAACAACATTGACCACAGTTGTTGTATCATTTATCTATACCATAGCACTATTTGGATGGCAAGACAAGAGGGTCACTACAAGTTCAAGGCCAACCTGAGTTACTTAAGTGACTTTCAAACTAGACTGGATTGCTGTGTGAGACCCTTTCTCAAAACAAAGATATTGCGGATTTAATACAAATTGAGTTTTTAAAGCCACTGAATGCGAAGAGGATATAAAACAAAACAAAAGGAAAATCTCAGCCCATTTCTGACACTTCTATAAACCGAGTTTGTGGGTTTGAATTGCTTCTTTTGGGAGATGTGCAGTCCCATGCTCTTTCTATGATTGAGTAAACTGGCAAACATATGTCCACGTGCTTTTATATAGTGAGCAGTGACATCTAAGGGCACATTGTATCTTCAACACTAAACCTTGCAGTTTCTTGAGCTGTAGAATGTCACAGCCCTGCACATTCTCCAAGTAAGATATCCAAGTGTACTTTTATTTCTCTAGAGTTCATTTTAATTAGAAAGCAAGCTAGGATTGTGTTAAAAATGGTCAAGTATCAATTTAAAAGTAATGATTTAAAATGTTTTTATGTTGGTTTCTATGGAAGATATGGATACATTAAGTATGTCAAAATTCTGTTATCATGTGTACCCAAGCACTTGATTATTAGTGTCCTTTTTCTGGTACATCATTTATGTGTTATATATCCTGCTTGCAATGCGACTTATGAAATGGTCATCCAATTTCAGTTCGGAGAATTTTTATTTGACTAGAGGACGACACAATTTGCACCTTGAGAATATTCTCAAATGCAGTCACTGTAAGACATTAACTCCTGGTAAACACTGTTTCTGTGCAGAAAATGAGGACTGGGAAATGGCTATTTTCACAATGATGCAAATCTACAAAACAATACATTCTGGCTCATATGAATTGTAATGTACTTTGTACTCGTGCAAATAGAATTCTGTGGCAGAATTATATGCCTTTGTTTTGGGTTTAATTTTTTTCAGCTTATTCTAGTTCGTAACCACCATCCCACATAAAATATAATACATTCCGTTGATGATAAAGAAGTAAGCCTATAATCAAGTACTTATGAATATTTGAAAAACTACACCTATAAATTACAAGAATCCAGATTCCTTTTGCTAATTCTATAATTAGATATGTCCAAAATCCCACAAAACAAAGAATCATGCACTTCTACCCTATATATTTCATTTTTCAGGTCCTTAAAGATAGAAATGACAATAAAACATTATATTACTTTTGTATAGGAACTATAATATAAGCAAGGGACTGGGGTGGTGGTGTATACTTTACTCACAACACTCTGGTGAATCTTTATGTGTACCATGACAGTTGGGCCTGCAGAGTGAATCCCAAAGCAGCTAAAGCTGCATACTGAGACTCTGTCTTAAAATAAATGTACATTGCCTACTCCATAGCGTCTTCTGTCCTTGTCCTATTTCATAAGCATTTCTCTAAATACTTGTCTCTAAATGTGATAGGGCTAGCTAGCACATTCATTGTACATGTGGGCTTATTCAACCAAAATTCCATGATATGTCAAGGGCCCAAGGGAGATTTGATATGCCATAACATTACTATATATGTGTATACATATATACTTTGTCATTAACAGTCTTCTTGGGGCGGTGGTGCCTGTGCCGTGGACTTTAACCTTCCAACCCTACATACCTGAGAGGGGGAGGTGAGGTGACACTTTGGAAGCAGGTGACAAACACCAACACCACAGCACAGCAGTTCCCGATTGTCTAGCATTATCTGCACCAGCAATCCTTGGTCTCTCAGGCACCCCTCAATTGTGTCCTCCAGCAGAAAATACTTTTGCAGCTACAAGGCCCCAGATTTTACAAAATGGTAGCCTTGCAGTTATTGCTACAGGGAAGCCCCTAATAAATATCAGAATTCAACACCCTTGTTACAATACTGATTATGGAAATTTCAGTATGTACTTACTTTCTAATCTTTCTCATGATGAACTGGAGTGAAATGGGATAATGATGATAACAACAACAACAACAATAATAAATCCATATAATAATAAACCTTTCATAATTATGTAACAAAATTCTTGTAAATTTACAATATATCTTAACAAGCATTGAATTTTGTGTTTTCCACAGTTTTTGTAGAATTTCTATGATTGTTTATAGTACCTTTAAGAGAAATATGCCTCCTTCTATAGGAAAGATATGGATCACACCTCTATGCCTGGCATTTGTTATACATTGCTGTGTCTGATATGCACTGTTTGTGTCATAAAATAAACTGTCATAAAGTTCAAAACCAGGATATGTTTAAGCAGAAATTATCCTATTGTAAGTGATTTTCTTCACCTATCCTAGAATATCATCTATTATAAAATCTACCAAATTTCGGGATAATTATTTTGAAATCATTGTTTTCCTCATTTTTAACTAGAAAACATAATCTATTCTTAAGTACCTCAAGTCAGGTTAAACATTTTTGCCCTTTTTTTTTCCAGATTTCCCAAGCTTACTTCAATACATTGAATAAAATTCTTTTTCTCTACTCTTTTATTAATGAAACAATGCTCTAGTTAGCATTTGTTTTTCTGAATACTTTCCTGTATCTTTAAATCCTTCTAAACTAAAAAGAAATTCATGTCACTTCATAAAATACAATATTTTCTGCTACCTCATCAGTACCCTTATTTACCAACAGTAACACTTAGAATGTTGAAATAATGAACTTTGAGTTATTATCACACCATAAGAAATGAGGACTTATTGATATTTTTATTCTTTCCAAAAACTCAAAAGGACAAATATAAGCAACAATGATATATTCTGCCTTTTATGTATTCCAGATTGCCTCTCTTAGATGGTGAAATATTATGGTCCTGGACTATATAGTATCTTGTTTTTTCTATCGCCTACTTCCACTTTGTCTCTCTCTCATTGCTTCTTCCTCACTCTCTCATGGATATATATATATATATATATATATATATATATATATATATACAATAACCTGAATTTAATATTGGTTTTTCTTTATTTTCTCTCAGTGTTCAAATCTTTGAGTCACTGTCATAGACTCCCATTTATGTGCTATTTCCTAAATTGTTTCACCTAAAGCAATAAGAACTTATTCATTTATCATCAAATTAGGGCATTTTGCATAATTTGTGATGTTTTTAATATTATAAACTATTGATCATAATCTTGACCAATTACTTTCCCCCCTCAGGTCATTAAATCATGTCCATGTATCAGAAATCTCTCAAATCACACCACTGTGCTTCAATAGGTTAATGTGGTTATGATTTTTAGCTTTCTGTCCACTGGACCAATGCCTTTACCAAAAATACAAAACAGGGTAATTGCAATTTCACACAGTTCACATATTTTTCTATAAATAATCTTAATTGTTCACTATTTTTTGTTAGAATGTATTTTTACACTTGTGGCCTTGACCATCAAACTTCTGTTTATTTCAAAACTTGGATTTCCCTCCAAACAATTTTTTCTATTCCTATTGTTAAGACTTTCATTTTCTTTCCTCTTATCAGTACTCTGAGTAGAACTTCCCTTTTGTTCCAGCTAGTTTCTGCAAAGAATGTTCTGTACATTCTTTTAAGGTTTGTTAAAAATAAGAATTCTCTCCAAGAGGTTGTAGGACACACTAAAAATCTATTTACTACTGTGCCAAATAGTCAAGAATAGAGTATGGCCTCTGATACTTTTAAAAGTATAACTGAAATGTATAATTTGATTTTCAACTTTGCTGAAAGAAAATTTTATACAAGTATGCAGTATATTTTGATCAAATCTACCTATTCCTCCTTTTTCCTCAACTCCTTCTAAATCACCCAGTACTTGTTCCTTCCAACTTCATGCACTTTTTCTAACTCACTAAGCCCATTCAATTTTGCCAGTATGTGTACAAGTGTACAACTCTTGAAAAATATATCCAGATGTTTCCATAATCTATGGCATAGATACTTGCTCATTTACATTCACTGTTATTCTACTCTCAATAGTTAGGAAATAGAACTAGACTAAATGTCAATCAACAGATGGTTTAGCTAAAAAGAAAAATGAAAGTATGGAATTTAAAGAAATGCAAATAATTATTCTGGGTAAGATAAGAAAATATCAGAACTTTATGTTCCTTCTTATATGTGATTTTAGTTTTGAATCTTTAGGGTGAGAGAGAGAGAGAGAGAGAGAGAGAGAGAGAGAGAGAGAGAGAGAGAGAGAGAGAGTCAGTCTTTTTTTAAAAATAATTTTATTAGATATATTTCTTTACTTGCATTTCAAATGTTATTCCCCTTCCTGGTTTCCTGTCCATAAGCCTCCATCCCTCCCTCCCCTCCCCCCATACGAGTATTTCCCCATACATCCCCCTTACTGCCCCCCATATTCCCCTACACTGGGGATCCAACCTTGACAGGACCAAGGGCTTCCCCTTCCACTGGTGCCCCCAACAAGGCTATTCTCTACTACATAGGCAGTTGGAGCCCTGGGTCAGTCCATGTATAGTCTTTGGGTAGTGGTTTAGTCCCTGGAAGAGCTGGTTGGTTGGCATTGTTCTTTTCATGGGGTTGTAAGCTCCTTCGACTCTTTAAATACTTCCTCTAATTCCCCCCAAGGGGGTCCTGTTCTCAGTTCAGTGGTTTGCTGCTAGCATTGACCTCTGTATTGGACATGTTCTGGATGTGTCTCTCAGGAGAGATCTATATCCGGTCCCTTTCAGCATGCATTTTTTAGCTTCATCAATTTTATCTAGTTTTGGTGGCTGTATATATATATGGGCCACATGTGGGCAGACTCTGAATGACCATTTCTTGAGTCACTGCTCTAAACTTTGCTTCCATATCCCCTCCTATGGATATTTTTCCCCTTTTAAGAAAGAGTGGGAGCTCTCACATTTTGCTCATCCTTCTTCTTGAACTTCCTGTGGTCTGTGGATTACATCTTGAGTAATTTGCGCTTTTTGGCTAATATCCACTTACCAGTGAGTGAATACCAAGTGTGTTTTTCTGTGATTGAGTTACCTCAGTTAGGATGATATTTTCTAATTCATTCCATTTACCTATGAATTTCATGAAGTCATTGTTTTTGATAGCTGAGTAGTACTCCATTGTGTAGATATACCACATTTTTTAATCCATTCCTCTGTTGAAGGGCATCTGGGTTCTTTCCAGCTTCTGGCTATTATAAATAAGGCTGCTATGAACATAGTGGAGCATGTGTCTTTGTTATATGTTGGGGCATCTTTTGGGTATATGCCCAAGAGAGGTATAGATGGATCCTCAGGCAGTTCAATGTCCAATTTTCTGAGGAACCTCCAGACTGATTTCCAGAGTAGTTGTACCAGTTTGCAATCCCACCAACAATGGAGGAGTGTTCCTTTCTCGACATCCTCGACAGCACCTGCTGTCATCTGAGTTTTTGATCTTAGCCCTTTTGACTGGTGTGAGGTGGGATCTCAGGGTTGTTCTGATTTGCATTTCCCTGAGAAATGTTGAACATTTCTTTAGGTGCTTTTGGGCCATTCAATAATCCTCAGCTGAGAATGTTTTGTTTAGCTCTGCACCCCAGTTTTAATAGAGTTATTTGGCTCTCTGGAGTCTAACTTCTTGAATTCTTTGTATATTTTGTATATTAACACTCTATCAGATGTAGGATTGGTAAAGATCTTTTCCCAATCTGTTGGTTGCTGTTTTGTCCTAAAGACAGTTTCTTTTGCCTTACAGAAGCTTTCCAGTTTTATGAGGTCCTATTTGTTGATTCTTGATCTTAGAGCATAAGCCATTGGTGTTTTGTTCAGGAAATTTTCCCCAATGCCCATGTGTTTGAGAATCTTCCCCACTTTTTCTTCTATTAGTTGAGTGTATCTGGTTTGATGTGAAAGTCCTTGATCCACTTGGACTTAAGCTTTGTGCATGGAGATAAGAATGGATTGATTTGTATTCTTCTACCTGCTGACCTCCAGTTGAACCAGCACCATTTGCTGAAAATGCTATCTTCCTTCCATTGGATGGTTTTAGCTCCTTTGTCAAAGATCAAGTGACCATAGGTGTGTGGGTTCATTTCTGCTGAAGTACATTTAGAAACCAGACAAATAGAAATGTATTTTGGTGCGTTTTTTAGCTTTGATATTGGGTTCTTATATCTACCACCTTAAAGTTCTTATCCCAGCCTTATGTCTTCTAAACCGCAGTAGTTGGTAGGAGAGGAAGGAGACTATAAAACAAAGAGGGAATGGCTCTCTTTTGACTAGTTCCTGGTAACTAGAGGTGTTGGGTTCCTTGAGGCAAGTCCAATCTTCATCTGGATATATCCAACTTCTTCTTGTCTCTTTGTTCATGACTACTTAACAAATCACAACAAAAGGAACCAGGAGCATCAGGGAAGCAGCACCTTTACAGCCCTTCTTGTTACTCTCCCATTTATACCCTCTCTGGAGTCCCTGAAATTAAAATACCTGCAGCTTGGGAGAAACTATGCCCCTGCTAGTGCATGAGGCAAATCCAAATCACCTACTGTAAGGCAGCTACTAATTCCATACTTGAGATTAAAACAAAAATGTAGTCACAGAAAAGAACTGGACACTTAAAGAAACCAATACTCTCACTACAAATACGAAGGGGATGAAGGGGAATTAAGAAAGAGGATAGCAGACCCAAAGTGAAAGGTATGAAGGAAATGATGGAGTGTAAAAATATGAGTGGGATGGAAGGTAAGGATGAGAAAGAAAAAGGGATGAAGAAAAAGATGATGAATATCTTTAGAAAAACCACATGGAAACCTGCTATTTTAGAAAGTTCCCAAATTGTATATTCCAGGTGCTGGTGTATAATACCTATTAAAGATAGTATAGCAAACAAAATGCCAGTAGTGGGTTACTTCTATAGATCTTATTGGTTATCCTCAACACCATTCAGTCAATGTCACTGTTCTTAGTTACCCACAAGAACATTAAAATTAGATTCTTTAGTGTGTGTGGGGAGGGTCACATAACTGAATGGTGGGACATAAATAAGTTCTTGTCTTCATACTCATATATTATAGTAGCCTTCAAACCTCATTAGAAAAGGTTTGTTTTCATACTGTGATATTTAATACAGATCTATAACTGGTCAGAATGAAAGAAATGAGACTATGGGTTGATGAGCCCTAAGTGGGACATTTTTACCACATGACATACTAAGACTAAGGAATCTACCAGAAAAAGGGGAGGAAATGTGGTATAATGCAAAGGTTAGAAAGAACTACTGCTAACCCTGAATGCATATTCAGGGTATGATAGGACTCTTGTACTTAATGCATTGCAGCTGGCTGCATGTACAAAACCTGCACAAATGGCTCAAACCAGATCTACTGAGGCTCTACCTAAGAAGGACTGCTCCAGATTTTATTAAGAGTCTTTTTTTCTTATCTGCAACATTTCTTGGTATGTTGTTTTTAGTTTTTACCTCTGGTCTTTCTCTACTTTCTTCTTTTAAGATATTGTTCCCATGCTTGTTCTCTTGCCTCATCTCCTCTTTCATTATTAACACCTTGAACTTGCCTCATTCGATGTTTTACAATTAAAAATCAAGCTTTTCATAGCTTGTGATTTAAATGTAGGTTGTTTCTAAAGCATGAGCATCATCTTCCAGTGTTTATGAACTTCTGCTATGTTGGTACCCAAGATCCAATCAAAAGTCCATGTATTCTCTAACACCAGCCCTTTGCCAGAACTACTGACAGCACCATGATTCTCATTTACACTGTGTGGCAATCACTTAAAGAAATTAAAATTTTCAGATACCTGGATATTGATTGTGAGTTCTATCTGAGCATTACCCTTTTAACATTATGTTCCACATATCTAATGTTCATGACAATTGAAAAGAGTGAGTGAGTAGTTCCATGATGGTCATACTAATTCCAATGAAATACAGACTGAGAACTCAGAACTCAGAATTTAATTTTTTATAAGAATCCCCAAATACTTGGTGTACATGGGGGAGATTGAGAAACATTGTATTGGGGGGGGGTTGGGGATTTAGCTCAGTGGTAGAGCACTTGCCTAGCAAGCACAAGGCCCTGGGCTCGGTCCCCAGCTCCGAAAAAAAAAAAGAGAGAGAGAGAGAGAGGAGAGAGAGAGAGAGAGAGAGAGAGAGAGAGAGAGAGAGAGAGAGAGGGAGAGAGAGAGAAATTTTGTATTGGGCTATAATCTCAGTTAAAAATAATGCTACTTCTACACAGTGATTTATGTATTGTAGGAATAATGTCTACTTAGTACTGACTTTCAGTTCATTTCACAAAGTATGTAAAATAAGACCTTATGGTTTACCTTTGTAATATATCGCTCAATATATTCCTTTACCATCTAATAGTATTTTAAGGAAACCATGTATGAAGTACTGAAAACATGTCTTTAAGAAGCACTATTCTGCACCATTCATGTTTCTCTACCTGACTTTACTACATACATTAAAATTGATAAGTGTTTAGATATATACATATTTGAATGTTATTTTAAGCCTTTCTAAAGATATTTCATAAAAATATACATATCTATTCACTTTCAAATATAAGTCGTTACATAATAATGGTTTGTAGATACTAGTAATTTGTCTATACATGCTTGCAATATTAGAACAACAAAAAAGGTGCATCTATTGCTGATGAAAAGTTCTTATAAACCTGTTCACTATCTTTTTATTTTCTGTTCACTATTTTTAGTGAGCCAAAAATAATTCCTTTCAATGACAAGGAATTTCCAAAAGTACTCTGTTTGGAAATAAAATGAAAAAAGAAATAACACTACATTGGAGGTATGCTGAGCTTCCTTCACTTGAGGTGTTTTAACACTTACTTGCTGTCCTTTGCAAAAGAATATGTTAGGACAGAAGAGATGACTCAGTTGGCAAGCAGTTGCTACAGAAACTCGTGGACCTGAATTTGATCCTCAGAATCCATGTTAGAAAGCTGAGCATGAGGTACATCAGTGGTCCCAGTACTTGAAAGACAGAAGCTGGCAAAGGCATGGCACTCATTGGCCAAACTGGTGTAATCAGTATATTCCAGGCCAAATGAGAGAATCGGCGGATAGCAAAACAAGGTAAGCAACACCTGCAGAATGATACGTGAGGTTGACCTATAGATTCTACAAACAAGAGCACAACGGGTATCCACATGCACTTAAGCACTCACATGTACTCCTGTTCACATACACACAAATAAACTTTAGAATAGTAATTAAAGCACATAGTCCTTGTTGTTAATATTAGTTTATATAGTTTCGGAGTATGAGATTCCTTTGTGTAAAAATGAAAAATTGACACAGGTTCTTCCTGCGTTTTGTATCTCAGAGTCAATACCTTTCGGCTACTCGGATAGTATCGCAGCATTTCATTGTGATTTCCAGGCATTGTAAGAGAACAATAGGCTGCCAGTGAGAGAAAGCTCGACCACTGTACAAGTATCAGGATTCCTCATCACCAACCTTATTTGGGAGGACTCCCATATAATACGCTATTTGTATACTCCTCTATAAACATGATAATAGGCAAAAAAAAAAGGGATGTACAAAGATGAACATATTCACATCATTCCCAAATGAGTAGGCCACATCAACACTGATTTCACTTTCCTCATAATTCTACATGTATACTCTTTGAAAATTCTGTCTTCTAAATATGCTATCTTTCTTAATTTGAAGTTAATCCCCTAAAATAGGTTCATTCCTTTCATTTCATCAACATCACACAGTGACTATCTGGAAGCCTCATTCTAAGGAGGCAGCCATTCCAAACACGTACAGACAAAGCCGTGGTTTCCTTGGCAACGGAACCCTAAAAGGCTCTTAGAATAGTTATTCCCACCCTTACACAGGAGCCCTTTTCATTTCAGGAAAGCTTCCTTTCAGAATGCATTCATCAATGTAATTTACCAACAAAGTTGAAGAGATTACATTTCTCTCTTCACAAGATTGTAAAAGCAAAAAAAGTAAATAAATAAATAAATGAAAACTATAACAAGAAATCAACAGATTTAGTGAAAGCAAATGATATATAAGGAAATAAAGGACATTGTAGATTCCTGAACACAGTTAAAATCAGTTTGCACTGAGTTTAGTTTATGTTCTATTTTTACATAAGCAAACAGAAAGTGGTCACATTGGAAAAGGGGGCAGGTGAGTCAAAACAATGCTTCTAATATTGTCCTTTATAACCAAAAAAAATTTTTACTAAATTTAAAAAGTTCATAAAATTTCACATCATTGCTACGTTAAATTATGGCACTGCTTCAAGCATTAAAATTTGTACACAGTGTTTACCAAAAAGGAAAATTCTGTAAATTTGTTGGTCCTTTTTAGTTGGTGGAGTTCAGAAACAAATTTACAAAATGAGATACTTCCTTTCTATGTGTGTGACATACACACACACACACACACACACACACACACACACAGAGTCTTGTGCTAGGCAGCATTTTAAACAAGGAAAGAAATATCTGGAGACAAAAGGCATTCATCTGAAAGAACTATTCAGAAATAAAACAATTGTTACATTTTATCTGGACTCTTTATTGAAAATTAAATTACTGTAATTCCAAATCACCTACTAAAAGTAAATCAATGTAGACTAACACACTTGCAGCCTTGCTTAGCATGCTGGTACCTAACACATGCAGAGAGAGCTGCCGTTCCAGTCATTGCCCATGGTCTCTTCACAGGATATATGTCTCTGCCTCTTTGTCTGCCAGCATGCTATAGCAAAGCAACTTTCACATTACCCTTACAAAATTGAACAATTTTCAAATTATGTTTTGCCATAGGTCATGTTACATTTAAATGCTAAGAAAACTCAATCTTTATTTTTGACCCATTGTACTTTATTATTTCAAAGCAACTACTGAAATATGAAGTATTTATGTGAGCACAGGTGTGCATGCATACACACGTGTGCACATGCACGCATGCACACACACATATACACACAAACACAAACAAACACATAATTTTATTTCATAAGAAAGAGTTAAAGGTGACATTTTCTCTAATTGTGGAAGCAGGGTCTTCTCAATCCTTTTGTCACCTGAATATTGAAAAGGAAACTCATTTCATGAGGTGATATTCCATGTATCATTCCAGACACAAAGTGAATCAAGGCTCCTGTTGCATTGTGGGTGCATTTTGCGGGGGGGGGGGGTAATAGTTCTTCTTTGCCTGGTGAAATAAGTAATTGATTACAGTTGTGCTATCCAAGCTCAAATTCTCTGTTTCTCAGAATAGTTTTGCAAACTAGATCCCCATTTAACTATTGTTTGTGGCTAACAAAAATCACAAATATGATTAAACATCAAAAACAAGTACAATACAAATATGAAACAAACATAAATTTAAATAAGCAGATGTGACTTATTTTATTACTATTTACCATATGTAAAAATAACTTGTTGATTAGTTATGGGCTACAGTAAAATAAAAGAGTAGCCTGATTAAATGTGATTTCATTTTCACTGCTTCTTTGTTGTACTTTTGGAAAGGTCATCATTATAGAATAAAAAGAGTATGTCATACAATTATGGTCTTTATTCTACTGCCATCAAAGTATTAGAATTTGTATTATCCCCCACATCAATAAGATAT
The DNA here is from genome assembly GCF_011064425.1 of Rattus rattus. Taxonomy (NCBI): domain Eukaryota; kingdom Metazoa; phylum Chordata; class Mammalia; order Rodentia; family Muridae; genus Rattus; species Rattus rattus. The sequence goes on from NC_046160.1 coordinate 61,605,411, forward strand.
ATAGTAATGCAATTTTTTATTTACTTATTGTAGTCTTTCTTTTGTAAAATGAACAGTCACAATTTTATTTTTCCAAGAGCATATCTAATTTAAGTACTTCCACGAAGCAAATAATCATAATACACTCTTTTCTACAATTAAACCTACAGTGCAAAAGCTCAACTAAAAATTACTTATAAAACTTCCAATTACAGTTTTACTAGTTTAGGCATTCTCTTCACAGTTGAGAAATATAATGCAAATAGAGTGTACTCTGCCTGCAACTACGGCATAAAGTTCATCTTCCATGTCATGTTTCTTAAAAGCAACCCTAAAATAAGTTTCTTCCAAACCTACTATTTTTTTCCTTTTTCTAATAGCTTATTGTATTGTTCCCCAGAAGAAATGAGTCACAAAGCTGCATTACACTTAATCTAATTAGGAATTTTTTTGAGAAATAGTGGTTACATAGTTCTCATTAACTGACTTAAAGCACAGTACCATCTCCAGAGGTATAGAAAAGAGGAAAAAAAGGATGATTCCGTTTAAAGCTCCAGAAATGAATGTAAGTGTTCATATTCTGGTACATTAACAGTTTGTTCCAGTACATTGATATTTTATGTGGAAGCCCTACTCTGCAATTAATATGCCTGATGCAAATTGAAAAACCCATAATCCATCCTTCTCTGTTGGAATGTAAGAGTATATTATTATTGAGAAGCTACAGGATACCAGTGCCATTTTTTAAACTTGAGTGCTCATTACCTTAAATCTGCATATAAAACAGTTTTGCATTCAGACTAGGTAATACATAACAGAATATATTGTGGTGCATATAAGAAAAGTGCTCCAAATAAAAACGACCTGTGGGCTTCCTTTGTAGGTGAAATTTATGCAATTCTAGGCATTAGGGATTAATAATAGCTAACAGGGAAAGAGGAGGCATGGGTATTAAAATACTATGCTAACTTTCTGCATAACCCAAGGCTACAGGACAAATCGAATTGTCTAAATCTCCTTAAAAATAAAGAGTAGGTATTTATTGCAAAGCAAATATAGTACGGGAGGGTTTTGCATAGGATTCTGTCATATTACTATTTAGAATACCTCCTATAGTTTTAAAAGACAAAAGAAAATCCTTTTGGAAGTAAGAGGCAAGAATGAGTAAGAGTTCCTTTGTTCTCACATCTCTGGTATGTTGTTTTCAAAATTATGCATATAATTTTTCAGAAGATACGCGATTCTCTTATTACCTGCTATGACTGTAAAAATCAAGGATGTTATTTAAAGACTGATGTTTATTTAAATAGAAGGTAAGCCATTCTAGACAAAAGAATGAGTCAAGTGCCATATGTTCTCTAACTTTGAAAGGTTTCAGGGGATATAGTTTTACCACCATAGGACTCTGTTAGCTATGTTACTACCATCTGTGATAGTGTGCTTTGGTTTTTCTTCTTTTTCAACATATTTTTAATTTTAATGGCTTTTTTATTTATTTACATTTCAAATGTTGTCGCCATTCCCACTTAAGCCTTCTAATCCCTACCCTGTCCGCTGTAATAGATCCTTGGATTCTTATTTCTCTCAGAAACCATCATGTAGGATGTGACTGCCTTCCATTGCAGATATATTTGTACTTCTCTTTTTTAACCATCAAGTGACAGAATTCTAGAAACAAGCATCTATACTAGGGTTTGAGTCCTACAAAGAAGTGAAGAATATGAATTCAAAAGATCTACACACGAACAGGACAAACACACTTTTTCATATTTTATACTCTTGATAACAAATTGTACTTGAAGAGCCACAGTGAAAGAGACTGCTACATACACATACATTCAATATTCACAATGCATATGAACAAGCATTGTATGTGTGTAAAATTTATAAATTGATAAATATCATCTGATAATTTTATGAGTCAGATATAATGAATTTCCTCCTTCATTATTTTTATTCCAGGAGAATAGGACAGAAAAATCACACCTTCAGAGACTACCAAAGGAATCAGGCTTCTTCAGAAGCATATGCAATCAAATGCCTTTATTCTTAAAATATGTAAATTTAATCTATATGGACTGTACACATGATCAGACTCACATGGAAGTTAGCTAAAGAAGAAAGTTTGTTTTCTTTTACTGTCATACCAATGCATTTTACAAATGTACCAATTCTGAAATTCCACTATTTTTAGGAACATCAATAAGATTACAGTAAAAAAATCTGATGAAAACAACTACCAGTTTTACATTTGAGACAAGCATATAATTTTACAATGACTTAAAAATAAAACTGTGATATTAAATCGTACTGTCATAAGCATAGACTAATTTGGGTTCAATAAAAATACAATTATGTGGTTTCTTTATCTAATGAAAAAATTTAAAGGCTTAAAAGAGAAAATACATTAAATTTTCTTCAATAGAACAAAGTATATGGTTATAAACCTGTATAGTGTATTGTCATTATTTAATTATTACTTTAGGAAGTTAATGAGACTGAGATGGTGCAAATTAAGAGAAAAAAAAGGCGGGTAAAGAAAATGAATTTCCTCACAGCCAACATATGCTCTTGATATAAAAATAACCCCAAAAGTATAATGACTATCAGAATATCTGACTCAAAGAAAAATAACTAGTACAAGATTCTTTTAGTAGATTTCATTGTGTTTAACTTTTTTATTATTAAACAAACTTAAATTACATATTTAGAGAGAAAACTGAACGTGGAATTAGAAACAATTTTCTCAAATTAGTGCTAAATATTTTAATTTAGATATAGGAGGGCTTCTAATTGTAAATGTCGTTAAGTATAACCCCAGGGAAAGTTTGTAATTGCTTTCCCATTAAAACTTTAAGAATGTTGCAGCTTCCCATGCATCCAAGAGGTTAGGACAGCGTGCAGCATCCTTAGCCACAATGCAAGCATCATTTGTCCTAATTTGTTCTTCTCTACTTAGATGATTATTTTGACATGCAATCACTTTAGTTATGTCATTAATGTTTTAATGTTTTGGTAAATATCATTGCTATATTGTTTCATGGTATGAGATGTTGTTATGTCATAGGACAAGAGAGATTTTCTAGCATCATAAAAGTAGTTTGCCCTGATATAGTGGTGTCCTTATGGAATGACTTTGTTTTTGTTATTAATAGTTCAGTTTGTTGTTTAATCTTATCACCCAAAAAATGCAAAATAAGAAAGTTAATGTCTACCTATTCCACCTGCAAAGAATTTTGCTTGCCATTAATCTCTTACAAATATACTTTTTAAAAACTATTAAATAGAATTTATATTTATCAGGTATTATAAGTAATATAGAGATAAGTATACAGCAGCATGTATGTAATCTACATACACATACTAAGCTAAATATATAAGAGACTGGCACATCATTGGAAAGATGCATGTTCACAAAATTTGATAAAATAGCAAACATAATTGCCAAAGAAAGAGGAGGCTTCAAATGATGAGTGTCTGTTCTGTTCTTTTGGCTCAGTGAGGACAAAAGTAGAATGTCCACAATTACATTAGGAAAGGTTTGTCCTGAAAAATTACATAGGTCATTTTGGCTGTTAGGGTTGTTCAGCCCTTTGATATGTTACTGTGAGCTTCTTGAAGCCTCTTGAGAATTTGTTTCATGATTAAGCAATTTTCCTTTCCTATTATGTACAATCACCAACTGTTGAAGTGAGTGATTATTCAGGTATAAAATTTGAGAATAACTTTCAACACAACACAATCAACTTTAGGTAATGTTTTATAACTGGGAAATAATGAAATATCATTTTTAGTTGCATATAACATAAAAATCAAAGTGACCATCACTGCTATCGGATACACACACACACACACACACACACACACACACACACACACACACACACACACTTGCAGATTTGAAAATAAAAAAAGCAATTGATCTGTTTTATTCACACCAATAGGTATGTTTTCTTCTCTAAATTTAATATAGAAAAAATGCAACTTACTGTATAGGAATGTGTAAGTTCTTTGTTTTATAACCCCTGTATTTGACCAGAGAAGTAATACACAGTACAAAATATCATATTCCTCTGAAAAGAACATGTAGCAGTCTCTTAGAAAGTATAAGGAACTGGCTTCAAGAGTCTTGGAGAGGAGCAGATGTTGTAAAGTTATCTTGTTCATTTTTTTTTTACTGCAGAATGCACTCTGACATATTTTCTTAAATGATAAAAATCAGCCCAAAATCTTTCATATTTTATACATGAATAATATTTTCTAGACATGTTTTCTTGTACACACAAAATGCTTGATTTGTTTAGCATGAAGAATTCATAACTACTAGGTGAATCCTTCTGAAACATGTACAGGCAAATACTTCCCTTAGTCATGTTATGAGTTCTATTTCCAGGAATCCATATTAGAATATTACAAGATATTCTTCCCTGTCAGGTGATGTTTCCATAACAATAAATAGCAATTGTGTGACTTAAATACATAAATGTATTGTTCATAAACTCAGAAGATAGAAATCTAATACTAAAATGCTGTGATCCCAGTCAAAAACTTATGAATTAGTTTATCTGTTCTAATTGTTAGTTCGATAAATGTTCATGGTATCCAATTGTCTTTTATACATATGTGTTTAATATTTAATATTTGTGATATAAACCTTGTTGAAATGAGCTTCTTTTTAAAGATGACAGTAGTCAATGGAAAGAAGCATACATAGTCAAAGTGCTTAGAATTAAAGACTGTGTACACAGTCTGAAGGGAACTCATATGTTAATCCTATCACTAATAAAACCAAGGTTTCACAGAAATAAAAGTGGAATGAGTGGAAGAGCTGCAGGATAAAGAGGAGAACGATGAAGTATGGTCTTCTGTCCATGCTTGGCAATGTTCCACATAAACACATAGAAGCTATGGTTGTTTACACAAGGTTAAGCTAACCAAACTCCCAACATCGGTGAGATTGAAAATTTCTAGACCCATGTTTTACAGAAACGTTCTTGGTTGGGTAGATGGAGAATCTCCCTATGTATGAGTGTTTTAATTGTCAATTTTACTGCTGTGATTAGCATGCCATGGCAACTCTTATACAGGGAAGAATTTAACTGAGATATGATTTAAGTTTCAAAGCTTTATTCTACTACCCCTATGCCAGAAAGCATGGTACCATTTAGGCAAGCAAGGATGATGGAACAGTTGAGAGCTCTGCATCTTGATCTGCAGTCAGCAGTACCTAAGAGAAAGCCACTGGGGCTGAGCTTCGTTTTTTGAAATCTCAATGCCCACCTGCAGTGACACACATCTTCCAAAATGTCAACATCTGCTTTACCAAGGCCACACCTCTTAATAGTGCCACATCCTGTTGACAAAGCATTCATCTATGGAGAATTCAGCAGTTATGAGCCTACCGAGGCAATTCATATTCAAACTAATTCATGCATTGTTGAGTACTTATCTATATTTCAGTGGATGGTGCCACAGCTATACAAATATATATGTGCGAAACTAGATATACTAATATGCCATCAAAATACAAAGAGTCAAATTTGGAAGGGTAATGACTGAGGGTATGGGGGAGATGGGAGAGATATTAGATTGTATTTCATTTCATACAATATAAAATTCTCAAAATAAAGGTGTTAAACTTATTTTTTTTTCCTGGACTGGGGACCGAACCCAGGACCTTGCGCTTCCTAGGCAAGCGCTCTACCACTGAGCCAAATCCCCAACCCCCTAAACTTATTTTTAAAAGAAGATATTTTGACTGGATTATCTCTCAAAGCCTCCATCCTTGACTTAGGGCAGCAACTCTCTCGTTTTCTTCTCACGTGTCCTTTTCAGAATGTAGGATTTGATTTCCTTTTACAAGGACACTACATACAAAAGCTTTGGTTCCTACACTCATGGTTCATTAATTACAACCTTAGTTGCTGCATCTCCAAATACAATAGACACTAGAGCTTCAATATATGGATTTAGAGGATTTCAATTCAATATTAAAACTGCAAAAGTATGTCGCTTATTTCCTAAGTGTCTCCAAAATGAAGAAATTCCCTGCATTAGATGACCCATGCTTTACTTCTCCTAACAGTATCAAATTTATGATTTAGAATATTTTTGGAAACTGTGTTTTGAATTTATGTCTTCTGAGCAAAGACAATCAATTTAAAATGCCAAAAATTCCTAGAGAACTAGCACTTCAAAAAGATAAAATTATGAAAAGTACAGAGATTATGAGTTGAATAAGAAGAGATAAATTAATATTCACAAGAAATACAATAAATAAAATAGTCCTGACTAATTCTGATGTGGTATATTAAATATTTGTAAAAATGAAGTAATCTGTAGTAAAAGAACAACACTCACTTGAAAGCTAGTACTGTGTTTCTTCCTCTGAAAGCAAGTATATTCCTAAGAACAACTTTTCTGTATCACACATTTAAATGCTTTCAGTATAACCTTATATTAAGCAATCATTCTAAAGAAATATATCTTTGCATCGGTACCATCACAAAATAGATGATTAACATGGCAAACATCTCTTTCTTAGGCTATGAAAAACCAATTAGATGCCCAAGACATTTTTTGTAGAAAGATTAAATGTTACTACTAGGTATAAAAAATTATCATGTTGAATGAGGTTACCAAGTAGTAAGCCTCTAGTCCACCAATAACAAATCAGGTCCTGAAGACTGATTTCCTCTTAAGGAAAATGAGCCAACCACAGAATGAAACAGAACCTCTAATATGAAAGCTATACTTACTTTTCTGGGGTTGTTGAAAGTGGACATCTTGGACTGGACACTCAACCAACTGTGATTAAGAGACACCAGCAGCACCGAGGTGAAAGCATTTTGGAGGTGTTTCCTCAGTGTCAGCACACTGAAATTCTATTCCAGGTTTGAGCCTCTTGCTTATAACTGAACATTGGGCATTTGGTTTTATGTAGCAGTTTCACTGGTGGTATCAGTTGTCAAGGCCTTTACTGATAATGGAGAGAGCCACTATTTTGCACAAATGTTAAGATTAAAATCCCCAAGGAGGCCCAGAGAGGATATTGGTTAAGGTACACCAAGTTGCAGTGGAGTCATTTCTGAGATGCCAGGACTGTGTGATTAATAGCAAGAATGACTGCAGTGTAGGCAGGAGCTAAACTGAGCCTTGGAGACAGGCTGTACCTTCTGTGGATAACAGAGCAACAAACGTATAGCACCAAGATATTTGGAACCCAGTGGAACTTTAGTGTATCTCAGGTGTCAAGCACTGACCAGTTACACTATTGGAATTTAGTTTCAATCTGAATTTGACCAAGTTTGTCTCCCCTGAAGTAAGAAGATAGTTACCCTTTCCTCCCAGGATCCCATAGTTATAAGACCTTGGATTATTTGACTTTAGAATTGTAGAAGCTTTGAACTTTTAAAGAGACTTTGCATGTACTATTCTCATTTGGCCTCCTATGGGTTTTGTAACAGGATCTGACTTTGTATCTCATTTTGGCAAAGAAATTGTTATATAAGCCAGGCTGGCCTCAAAATCACAGAGACTGACCGGTCTTTGCCTCCCGAGTGCTAGAACCAAAACTATGCACCACCTAGCCCAGCAAAAACCAAAACTTTTGAAGTATTTATAACTAAAGGACTATGGATTTTTACACTTGGCATAAATATTTATGGTGTATTACTTGTATCAATATTAATATGAGACCTTTGGGATAATAAACATTATCCCAAATTAACAATAATGAACTATGTGTCTAGTTTACAAGGCTTAACTATAATGGGTAGGTTGTATGGCAACTTGATATAGGCTAGAGTCACATTTGGAAGAGGGAAACTCAATTGAGAAAATACTACTAATGCTAATATATCATTGGCCTATTGGGGATTTATGGACTAATGATCAATGTGGGTAAGCTTTTTTCAGTATCTAAGAGCACTTGTTCCTCTCGCAGAAGACCTAACCTTAATTAGGGTATGCTTCTAGTTGCTCACAAGCACCTGTATGTTAAATCTGCAAGCATCTGAAAGAGACATTAAGACTCTTGACCTGGCTTGAGCTTCAGAAATCTGAAAGCCCAATCAACAGCCAAACACTTCCTCCAATGATGTGACACATACTCCAACAATACCCAATAGCATGTGATACACATTACCATTCCAAAAGGAAGAAAAAGGAGTATAGTGAGGAAATACTGGACTATAGCCAGACTAGAAACAAGTTCGGAAAACTCCAAAGCCATTCATTCAGAAACACCCATGACCTATACCTGGCCCCAGCTGTTTTCCTTGGTTATTGCAGGAAATTGCATCCTTTCTTGTATCCTTGACTCAAAAACCAGAACTATGCCAAGTTCTGCCATTTTCTGGAAATATAACAAGATCCCCTTGTTCAAATATATTTTCAACAGCTTTCCGATGGTTTCCTTCACTGTCTAAGCTTGTCTGTCCTGAAACTTGCTCTGTAGACCAGGCTGGCAAAAATTCAGATATCCTCCACCCTCTTCTTTCCAAGTGCTAGGATAAAAAGTGTACTGCATCATTCCTGGCCCTAAATTTCATTTTAATTCCTTGTAACTTTAGTAAATTCCTTTTCACAAACCAGAACCTTAGCTGGGTGGGGTCCTGCTCTGAAGTCACCACTCCCTTTATTCTTTTAACCTCAGGCTTTTCTTCTTTCTCGTCTAAAAGCACATTTTGTATTTTTGTTGCTCAGTTTGTTCATTGCATTATAGATCTTCATAAGACTGGCCACTAATAGGCATGCAATGCAGTCAATGCTGGGTTATCTGGAAACATTCTTTGACAAAGCTGTTGATCAACTCTTGAGTTGAACCTCAGGCAGATTTTTTTTTTAGATGAGGACACACAGTAGTCACATTCTTCACCAAAATATCAAACATATGATCTCTTGTCCACACATTAATAGTCTTCTCCAAAGCCTCTTGAGCCAGGTCCCAACAGTTCAAATCCTTCAGTGGGTCCTCAGGACCACTGTCACCCAGGCCCATACTAATATGGACTGGCAATCCACAATTAAAGCACTCAACGGATGTTCTAATTCAAAGTCCCAAAGTTCACATTCCTCCCAACAAAAGAGTAGTCAGACCTATCACATCAGTACTGGTAAGCTGTCTCAGTTAGGGTTTTATTGCTGTGAAAAGGCACCGTGACTGTGACATCTTTTATAAAGAAAAATATTTAATTGTGATTGTCTTACATACAGTTAGGAGGTTTAGTCCATTATTATCATGCCAGCAAGCATAAGAGCTTGCAAGTAGACATTGTGCTGGAGAGAAGCTGAGAGTTCTACACCTAGTTTGGCAGGCAATAGGAAGAGACAGTGAATCACAAGGCCGGGCTTGATCAGAAACATCAAACACTACCTCCAAGTGACCACATCTCTCAAATACTACCACTTTCTACAGGCTTACAGGGACGATTTTTATTCAAACTACCACAGTAGTATACCCAAATGTTCCTCTTATGTGTTCTCATCTGTCATCACCCACGACATGCCACAGCTCTTTCACAACACTACCCAAATAGCAGGCCTTTGAAAGAGCATCTGTAATAATCAGAATAGAAAGTACTTTTTCTCTCATTGAAATCTCCACTACTCTTGTGTTCACTAGTTCTATATAAGAATAAATATTAACATATTTTTGATTATGGTTAAAATAATTTCTCTCTTTGAAGATCTTTAAATGCAAGGATACTTTTTATATGTCTTTAGTTTTTTAAAGTATTATAGACAGTATTCAATCACAGAGTTCACATCTACTTGTAAAGTTAAGATGAATGAATAAAAATGGCTCAAGTGGAATTTGAATCTTTATATTCTAATAAAGCTATCAATAGTAAAAGAACTAAATTAATGAACTAATTAACTGATCTATAGATGAAGAAGCAAAGGGACTTTCAATATAAATTTTTAGCAAACCCTAGAATAAATCTATTAAGGTTAATTGTTATAATAAATATTTAATCTCAGTTGGAGGTTTCTACCCACCTTTGATTATTCAGTTCCCAGATAAAAGACACAATTTTTTTATATTTATAGTAAGCCTTTAAAGCAATAGAGCTGGGCTGATATCTGCCCTCTATGTTAGTAAATCTAATTCTTTGACAATAAGTCCAAGATATGACTTACCACGGTCCTCCTGGACCCCTCTTACTCTGACTAGCCAGCCAAGGCCAGTTTTCAAGATCTCTAAACCTTTGACATGTTCTCCTTTTCATATCTTCTGCTTCCTCTTCCTCATGGTCCTACCTCTGGTCCTAAGCCTGGGAAAAGAAACCTTGCTTACCTCTCTTCTGCCCAGTTATAGGATGTAGGCATCATTATTCAACCAATAGTTTTAAGTTAAGGGGCAAAGTTTCATAGCATCACTTGGTGTATGTGGGGATATTTTCATTCCTGGTGACAACCAGACCTTGGACACTAGTATTTAACATTGCAATACATAACAGCAGACCAAAACTCAAAATAAAATGAAAGAAGAATCGATGACAAAATTTAATATCAGTTCTAAAGTTGTTGGCTTTAAAGCCCCCAGTAATGATTCAATATGATAAATATCTTTCCAATCATGAGTTTGACCATCTCTTCTACAGAATATGTCAAATACACCTACATAGAATCTTGTGGTTATTCAATGTCAATTTCATGTTTCATTCATAAACAGGTATTAATACCTAATTCATTTTGAAAGAAAAACCACTGTAATGCTATGTAACCTATAAAAAATTTTAATGATTTTGATACTTATTGTTACATCAGAAAATTTCTGTGTCTATGAAAAATGTAACAGAGTGTTTATGCATGTAGTTTAGTTATGTCCACATATTAATTGCTAATTTTAACTTATTTTAATTTTAATTAAATAACTAATTGATTAATTTGTGTATTTGTTTTGTATCCATGAATATAATACGCTCATAGAGAGGCCAGAGCAGGACCTGGCATCTTCCTCTGTGATAGTCTCACTATTTCTACTCAGGTGGCTGTTCAGTGAACTAGCAGATCTGTCTGAATCATCATTACATGCACTTTGAGGTTTCAGGGACAGGCAGTTGCATTTCTGGCATTTTAATGTAGGTGCTGGAAATTCTACTTAAAGTCTTTATACTTACAGCACATATACTCTGATCCATTGAGCCATGCTTTCAGACCATTAGGCTTAAAATGTCTAAGCCCACTGTCCTCATATTTATTCACCATAGTACCCAAAATGCTATCTAGAACAATAAAAACTAAAAGAGATCAAGGGGATATAAATTGGCAAAGAAGAAATAAAGGTATCACTATTTGCAGATGATATGATTAGTATATATAAACGATCCCTAAAAAATCCACCAGAGAACTTCTCCATCTGATAAACTACTTCAGCAAAATGGCCTGATATAAATCTAACTCAAATAAATCAATAGATTTTCTTTATACAAATGATAAACAGTCTGAGAAAGAAATTAGGAAAACTCCCTTCACAATAGAGACAAATAATATAAAATATTTTGGGGTAACTCTAAAAAAGTGAAAGATCTATATGAAAACAACATCAATTCCCTCAAGAAAGAAACTGAAGAACATGTCAGAAAATAGAGAGAGCTCCCATACTCATGGATTGGTAGAATTAACATACTAAAAATGACCATGCTACTAAAGGTAATCTACATATTCAATGTAATCCCCATCAAAATCCCAACACAATTCTTCGCGGACATGGAAAGAGCAAAAAACACAGAATAACAAAAACAATTCTTAACAATAAAAGAACAACTGGAGGAATCACCATCCCTGACCTAAAGCTTTACTACAGAGCAATAGTGATAAAAACTGCATGGTGTTGGTACAGAGACAAACAGGTTGATCAATGGAATAAAATTAGGACCCAGAAATAAAACAACACACTGATGCACATTTGATCACTGACAAAGAAGACAAAAATGTACAGTGAAAAAAAAAAGAAAAGAATCTTCAATAAATGGTGCTTGTCTGGCTGTTTTTATGTAGAAGATGAAAATACATCCATATTTGTCACCTTGCACAAAGCTCAAATCCAAGTAGATAAAGGGCCTCAACATACTACCAGATACACTGAATCTAATAGAAGAATGCCTTGAACTCATTGGCATTCAGAGAAATTTCCTAAGCAGAACTCCAATGTTTCATGCTCTGAGATCAAGAATTGGTAAATGGAACCCATTGAAACTGTAAAGCTTCTGTAAGGCAAAGGATATAGTCAATAAAACTAATTGACAATGTACAAATTGGAGAAAAATTATGACTAACCCCACATCCAGTAGAGGGCTAATATCGAAAATACACCAAGAATACAAGAAGCTAACCACCACCGAAAAAAACAAAACAAAACAAAAAAAAAAAAAAAAACAACCCATGAGTTCACAACATAGGAATCAAGAATAGATTTGAAGCACCTAAAGAAATGTTCAAAGTTCTAAGTGATCAGAGAAATGCAAATCAAAATGACCCTGAAATTTCACCTTACACATCAGATTAGTTAAGAACAAAACTTCAGGTGACAGCACATGTTGGCAAGGATGTGGAGAAATAGCAACGTTCCTCCATTGCTGGTAGGATTGCAAACTGAATCAACCACTCTGGAAATCAATCTGGAGGTTCCTTAGAAAATTGGAAATAGATCTACTTGAATCCCAGCATTGCCACTCTTGGGATTCTTGGGAATATACCCAAAAGATGTCCCACAATGCCAGAGAGGCACATGTTCCACTAGGTTCATAGTGGACTTATTTGTGATAGCCAGAAGATGGAAACAACCCAGATATCCCACGACACAAGAAAGGATATAGAAGATGTGGTTCATTTACACAATGGAATACTACTCAGCTATTAAGAAGAAGGACATCCTGAGTTGTGCATGCAAATGGATGAAACGAAAAAAATAGCATCCTGAGTGAGGTAACCCGGACGCCCCAAAAATGCACAGTATGTCCTCACTAATAAGTGAATATTACCCCGACACCCATCTGCCCACACCCCAAATACAGAATACTCAAGATACAGCTCACAGAACTCAAAAAGTTCAACAAGCTGAGGGGTCTAAATGAGGATGCCTCAGTCTCACTTGTGAGAAAGAAGAAAGCAACCACAAGGGTGGAAGGGAGGGAGAGACCTGGGAGCCAAAAGGAGATAGGAATTGGGGAGAGGAGAACACGATCTGGTATTGGGGGGGGGTGACTGAAGCCTGAGGGCCAGCAGAAAGAATTGAAATTTTTGACTTTAGGAAGTAAGAGGTTGGAGGACCTTGCATAATTTACTAGAGACCTGGGAGTTTAGAGACTCTTGGGACTCAGAGGGGGGTCGGGGCACCCTAGGTGAAATGCCCTACTATTGGTAGAGGGCCGTGTAGAGCCCACCTCCAGCAGAAACGCAGGGCATCAAAAGAGGAATGAGATTGCCATCCCACAGTCAAAACTCTAACCCATAATTGTTTCTTCCTGAAAGAATTGCAGGGATGGAAATGGGGAATAGCTTGAGGAAAAGAAGATCTAGCAACAGGCCCAAATTGGGATACAGCTCAAGGGGAGGCCCCAAGGCCTGACACTATTACTGAGGGTATTGAACGCTCACAAATGGGACCTATCATGACTGCCCTCTGGAAGACCCAACAAGCAGCTGAAAGAGTCAGATGCAGAAATTTGCACCAACCAGTCAACAGAAGGTACTGACCCCTGTGGTTGAATTAGGGAAAAGCTGGAGGAAGATGAGGAGTAGAGGAACCCTATAAGAGCATCAGCAGTCTCAATTAACCTGGAGTCCCAAGATCTCTCAGACACTGGATCACCAACCAAGCAGCAGACACCAGCTGAGCAGAGACCTCTAAAACATATACAGCAGAGGACTACCGGGTCTGAGTTCGGTCAGATAAGATAAACCTAACCCTCAGGAGACTGGAGGCCCCAGGGAGTTTAGAGGTCTGGCTGGGTGGGACATCTTTGTGGTAATGGTGAGGTGACGGGGAGGTGGGGCAGAGAGGAGGTATGTTATGTAGAACAATGGGGGGAGGGGTAGACCAGTAAAGCTATAAAATCTGGAGTCTAAAAACAAACAAACAAACAAACGCTTATGTTCTTGTGCTTATTCTATTTGTTTCCAAACAAAATTTGTCTGAAATTTATAGTTTTGTGGATGATATTATGAATTTTTGTTATTGAGATTGGGATCTTTTCAATATTTAGAACTTCAAGCATTAGGTATATACATTAAACATTAAAACATGTAAGCGAATTTATTTGTGTATGTTTATTAGACTTTATTTCATGATGAAAATTTAAATTTGTTTTTATAGAAAAACTCTCAGCAGTTTTAACTTACTCTTTCAAAATCTTCACCTTTATGTCATATGTATTATTCAACATTTCAAACACATAATTTTATTTTAATTATGTATACCAGTTTGCTTTTTCTTATACAATATATAATGGTTATATTTTTAGAAAAAAAAGTTTTTCATTTGGAAATTAAGTGGTACAATGAATACAAAGCGCACAGAGATATGATATAATTATATTAATTTTTTGAAAACTAAAATAACCACGACAAAATTTCTAATTTTATTAAAATGTTTCTGCTTGTGAAGGAAGTCAAAGTAGACCATGGTAAATGAGTTTTCTTTGAAGACTTAACAATTACTTATTTGGGTGAAATTTCTCACTGTCAGGTGGAACTTGTTTGCTAGAAAAGGATATTGGAACTATAATGACACAGTATAATACAAAATGTAACAAATAAACATGGTAATTGAAGACTTATTTACCTTCATTCATTGAACTGAGGAGAATAAGGAACATTTTTAGTTTTATTTCTACTGTTGGGATCAAAAGACCCTGATCAAATCTACTTTAGAGATGAAAGGTTTTAAATGAAACCTGCTTTACAGTTGTAGGGGGCAGGCTATTATTAGATGTCAAGGCAGGAATTTAAGGAGCTAGTCACATCACATCCGTGATCAAGAGCAAAGAGAGAGTAGATGTATCCTTGCTTGATAGATTGTTATTCTCATCTTGCTTTCTTTACTCTTTACAGTTTTAGATCCAGTCCATTAAATAGTGATATCTAGATATAGAGTTGATACTACTGTATAAATAAACCTCAAGAAAACTCTTCTTAGGTGTACAGAGATCATACAGGTAGACTCTCATATGATCCTCTTTTCTCAGGTGATTCTAGATTGTAACTAGGGAATATTTAAAACTAACTCATATAGTGCCTGGGTAAAATGTCATAAGTAAAGTCTCACAATCCCTGAAAAGGAAAGTAAAAGTAACAATTACAATGTGTGGTAGCCTAAGTCTCTAGACTTCATAGAAATACACAGCAAGTAAGAATCAAAACTAAACAAAACTGAGAGATAGTTACACTGAGTTTTCAAGTATCATTTATGCACCATTTATCTATCTAACCATCCATCCATCATTTAACTACTCATGTATGTATGTATGTATGCATGCATGCATATATATATGTATATATATATATCCATCCTTTTATCTGCATATTTACACACACACACACTCATACACACACTCACACACACACATAGACACAAGGTGAGATTTCAAATGTATTGAAGTATGTATGTATATTTAATTTATAACATACAGGGGAATTCTCAGAATTGATTGTAATACTTGTCAAAAGTAAAGATTGGAACTAAAGAACAACTACATTTTAGTTGTAGCCAATCTACAGCAAGTAGTTTATCAAATTTCTTAAAGGTTTGGTCCTCAGATGTTCAAGCAGGTGCAAATTCTGTTGACCCTTTACAATCTTTCTGTCAGCATTTCTGATCCTGCCAATGCTGTGAGTATTATTTTCTGTAGAGGTCAGACAGGCCACAAAGTTCTGAATGCCCTTCTTGCTGATGAATTCCCCTTCTTCTGTGCCTTTTCAGCATGGGTTCACATGTCATGACCTTTACATCACAAACTGAGGTAAGCAAATTCTTGTCCTGAAAGAAAGGAGAAAAATACAAACCTTTCTTGACTTTGTTAGCTCATTTTGACTCCAGTTCAAGTCAACAGGGCATCAAGGAAAAAAAAAAGCTCACATGCAGAAACATAAGCATACTTTCAGATCTGTACTTGAAACAATCTTCCATTCATCACTTGCACATTTGCACTGTGTAAAATACTTGATTTGCCTTTGCCTGACTGAAGGGTCACCAAGTAGAGGAATAAGTATTCCAGGCATGTTTTTCCTGTTGATTCTTCTCACACAGTACTTGAGGGAATCAGAGCAGGCAGAAGGCTAAGTAAGAAACCAGGCAAAAAAGGTCTGTCTTGGTTCTGATCAGCAAAAATCCTTTTGCTACAGATCCTTACTGAGACCAATTATTACCAGAACACAAACAGCCCTACATGGGATTCACAAGAATACACAGAAGCTACCTTCCCATAATGGTGATACAATCGAGCAGCCCATTGCCCAGGTGAAATGATTAGATCAGTGCTGTGGTAGGCTTTCCCTTCATTTTCTATGTTTCAGGCTAGAGATGACACAAGGAAGCAGGGCCTCCCCTTACATACTTATACTGAGAAAGAAAACCACAGCAAGCCAAGATGGAAAAAAGGAGTGGATTAAGCAATTGTCAGCGTCACTGTTTGCCACAGTTTCTGAAATAGTGGGTTTTGTCTCTCCCTTTGGTTGTTGCAGTTGTTGCTACAGCAGAGTGAACGCAATAAAATTTTGGGCTCAGAGTTGTGCAGAAATGTGCTGATAAAACCAAGTGAAAGACAAGTGCCTTAAGTTGCATTTTACATGTTATCATTTATATGCTTTAGAATTTTAAACTTAATTTATATTCTGATCCTGTATCAGAATTAGAGTTGGAAACCTATTAAGGTTTTCTTACCACGAAAGACAGCAGAAGCTTAAAATGCATCCATAGAGAGCAGTAATCTCAGGACAGAAAAAAAAATGGGAAATAGATGTTGAGTATGTTTAACCAGTTGTATGATAAGCTTAGAATGTATTTGTTTCAATTCACAAACATCAGAGAAAAAAATAATTATCTGCTCACCACAATGGGAGTCAAACCACTAGGGATATATGGTGTTGGAAATTCCATATTCCTTTTTCTTAATCTATATCCTCTACCAAACAGAAGATTTCACATAAATCTCAGACGTTAGATGTCTATGTGACTTGAATACTATTTTCCTTTTTACATTTATTTTTCTTTACTGATTTGTTTCCCTGAGAATTAGAGAATAATTTAGAGAATACTTTTTGACTAAAATCAATCTCTCACTGTCTAGGAAATTTAGAATAAATTTTCCAAAATGTAAAGTGCATAATGACACAATTAAACAAATGTGGAGTATAACTTTTCTAGATAAAATTTCTTTTTCACTTGAATTACCATTTACTTCTAATTTGGGAACAACAATATATTTTTAATAAATGATCATGTCATCTTTTTTGCTGTGATCTTCCCTGTGGAAAACTATTTTGTTTACTGTTTGTAGTCCTGTGAGTAAGACTAAGGCTAATGAGATTTTTCCATTTTAGGGTGTGTATTGATGTTGTTGTTTTTTTATCTTTCTTAAAAAGCTATAATGGGAGAGTGCAGAGATAGTTCAATGGTTAAGAGCATTGACTGTTCTTTCAGTGGCCCTGAATTTAATTCCCAGCATCACGTGATAGTTCACAACCATCTGAAATGGGATCTGAAGCTCTTTTCTAGTTTGTCTACCCTAGAACTACAGTGTACTACACACAAAATAAATAAGCCTAAAAAAGTCATGATGATGAAATATCAAAGAAACATCTTCTCTGACATTTCTAGGAGATGTCATCTCATTGTTACCTTCTTGTTCCTTTGGTTTTTACAATTCCTCCACACTAGTCTGCCACCATGGCAGCGGGACCTTAAAATTCAGTGCTGTGACATAAATGTATTAGGTGAAGTAGGGCACCACAAAAACACTCATTTTCTGCATTTTTGCCAGTTTCAATTTTTTGTAAATATCTCAGTCTGTTGTAAAGAAAGGAGATATTTCTTTGATAAAGGTGAGTCCTGTACTCATCTGCATATATAAAAATAAATATTGAAAATGTAATTGAGAATTTTTCTGGCTTAAATGGCAGGTGTAAGTCTATGATTTCTCTTCTCTCAGGTGTCTAATGCCAGGCACAGTTTCCATTTTGCTGAGTGGGCCTTAAGTCGAATTAGAGAACTGTTGCTTATCACCAAGATATTAGGTATCATTCCAAGCTAGTCGTATGTTTATAGGTATCATAGCTGTGTATAGTACTACTGGTTGCTTCCCTCCTTTGAAACTTGAAAGATTCCTTATGATATCATGAAAGCTAGTCTTCAGAAAGGAGGCTTCTAGGTCCCAAATAGCCCTGATCATCTAGGAGCAATGTCTGAAGTACACGGTGTCCTCAGCAATAGAATCTTACCGTCATCTACTGTCAAGCAACCAATGGGAACAGCAGTAGCTTATGTTTGGGGAATCTCTTGGACAGCTCTGACCAACAACTCAAAGTAGTTTTCTATACTATAATGTTTTAAATAGCCTTTGACTCTTGGAGCAAGCAATATCAGCAAAGGTAGGAAATTTTATTAAAGTCATGTATGGGTATAAATGCCCAGATTTATGCACTTTATGTGACTTTGCAGTTTAAGTAATATAGTATATCACAATGTTTTCAATCATCATCCCTGGTATTTTACACACCTCCTCCTCATATGTATCCACCTGCTTTCCTCCTTAGTTAAGGCCATCTCTCTGTGTTACTCCCATTTCCTTCCACACGTCACATGGACCCTGATAATCCCTATGCACTTTTGTTCCTTGTTTCATCAGTTATTCTGTGTGGTATACTCACATCTGAAGTTCTAAAGCCAGGAACTGAGGATGAGAGAAAGCATGTGATGTTTGTCTTCTGGGTCTGGGTAACCTTAGTCCATATGATCATTTCTACTTCTATCTATTTATCTACATATTTCTGTTGTCTTTACAGATGAATAGTATTGCATAGTGTGTTTGTGCCGTATTTTATAATCCACTCATCATTTGAATGACATTCAGTTCATTTCCACTTTCTAGCTATTTTGAATAGCGAACACATAAACATGGCTGCATAAGTATCTACGGTGTAGGATATTGATCCCTTAGATTATATCCCAAGAAGTGATTGAACTATTCCCTTTGGTTGATTTATTTTTAGATTTTAGGTAATTCTCCATAGTTTAGCAGAGGGGCTGTGCATGTTTGAAACTGTACCAACAGTAAGTGAATAAAGATTCTGTTTTCCGGACATCATTTTTGGCATTAATTTTTGGTTATCTTATTGATCTTTGTCATTCTGACTGGGCAAGAGCAAACCTTGAATAGCATTTCCCTAATTACTAAGGATTTTAAACACTGTGTGTGTGTGTGCGTGTGTGTGTGTGTGTGTGTGTGTGTGTGTGTGTGTGTGTGTGTGTAGATATTTATTAGCCATTTGTATAGCTTTTGGGTTTTTTTCTCTTTTTTTTTGGTTTACTGGGGTTTTTTTTTGTTTGTTTGTTTGTTTGTTTGGTGAGAACTTCTGATCAGATCTCAAGTCCATTTTTAACTAGGCTGTTTGTTTGATTCTTTGTTTTTGAATTCTTTATCAATCTTACTGGATATCAATCCGCATTGGATAGAAGCTGCCAAAGGCTCTCTCCCCTTCTTTGTGCAGTTTTCCGTTTATTGATTATATCTTTAGCCATGCAAATGATTTTGAATTTTATGAGGTCCCAGTTGTCAATTATTGACTTTAATTCCCGGGTAATCAGGATCCTATATAAAATGCTATTTCCAGTATCTATATCATACAGAGTTGCCTATGTCTTTTTCTATAAATTCAAGTTTCACAATTTCACATTTTGGTTTTGATTCATTTAGAGTTAATATTTGTTGTTTTGTTTGTTGGGCTAAGCTTAGACACAGGTGTGGTTTCAATCTTTTATATGTGGATATGAAATTTTCCATCCTGTATTGAAGATAGTGGCATATTCGATAGAATATGTTTGGGGCACCATTTTCAAATATCAGATGACTGCAGTTATAAGTACTCATGTGGAGATTTTGATTTTCTTCCACTACGTATACATTTTATGTCAGTAAATACTTTGTCGTTTTATTAATGTGACATTCTAAACACATGAGGTCTAAAATGATAATACATCCAGAATTGTTCTTTTTGCTCAAGATTGCTTTTGGCTCTCCAGGGAATGTTTTTGCTTCAATGTGAATTTCAAATAGTTTTTCTATTTATTTGAAGAATAAATTGAGCATTTTAATTGAGATTGTTCTGAATCTGTACATGGTTTTGGTAGGCTGGACATTTACTGGTATTAATTCTATTAATCTATAACTATGGTATGCACCTCCATTTTCAAGGGTTTTTCTTTTTCTCTTTCATCATAGATTTAAAGTTTTCACTATAGAGATTATTTGCTTCGTTGCTTTGATTTATTCTTAGATCTCTCTCTCCTCTCTCTCTCTGTCTCTCTCTCTGTCTCTGTCTCTCTCTCTCTGTCTTTCTCTCTGTCTGTCTCTCTTCTGTCTCTCTGTCTCTGTCTCTGTCTCTCTCTGTCTCTCTCTCTGTCTCTCTCTCTCTCTCTCTCTCTCTCTCTCTCTCTCTCTCTTCTTTCTCTGCTCTCTTGAATGTGAATCTCCTCTGTATATTTACTGGTATAGAAAAAAAGCTATTGATGGTTATATAGTGATTCTGTATCCAGCTGAATTGGTTGATGATTTAAAAATTTCCTGGTAAACGAAAGGTTTGGCTCTCTTATGTATAGTAGCATGTCATACACAAGTAGTTTTATTTTGACAGCTTTTCCTCCTCATCTCCCTTTTCTAATTCCTCCCCCCTCCTTTCTTTCCTCTTCCTTGCTATCCCTGCACCCCTCATCCCCTCTGTTTATAGCTCTTCAGTTTTCTTCTCTTGCCCACTTCCCTATCTTTTGGTTAAAGCACAATGTTATAAGTATTTTGTGCATTAGACAATCCTATGTTGTTCAGGATTTATCTGATATTGTTTAGGGGTTTTAATCAATTCAAGATGATGTCGGCTGTGGGTTTGTGTATGGCTTTTATTAGTTACTGTATGTTTTTTCTACTTCTACTCTTGCCAGTATTATTTTTGCATAAAGGCATGCTGAATTCTGTTATAGTTTTTTCTGCATCTATTATCTCTTTAAATCCACTAATATGTTTTATTATATTTATTTACTTGTTTGTTATGGATCGTTATATCCTAGACAAAGGAAACAAGGTGATCAGGAGTCTTTTTGATGTATGCTTGTAATCGGTTGTATTTTATTGAACTTTTAAAGCTGTTCATCAGACATATTGGACTATGACTTTTCCACACCGCTTGTGTATCTACTTAGTTTTATTATTAGTGTAAACCTGGATTTTTAGGTAGACTAAGGGAATACTCTTTCTCTTCATTTGTTTTTTAGTAAATCTTGTTGGGACACTTTTAGAATTTTTATTACTGGTCCAGTCTATGGACATTGTTGATCTTTTCTTGGTGTGATTTTGTAAAAAATTCATCAATTCTGTGTGGATTGCACAATTTAATGGGCTACATTTTTATAGTATTCTGCATTCCTTGCACTTAAACTATTTTTTTGTGATCTTTTCTTGTTTTGTTTTGCTTTTTTTCTATTTCCTTGATTACAGCTCTGATTTTTATTGTTTGTTGTATCTATTTGGTTTGGATTTCATTTGTTCTTGTTCTTGCAGACTTTACAATTTCATAAACAAGCTATTTATTTGTGCCACTACTGATTTTTAAAATAGCTCCTTAGAGCTATAAATCTCCCTCATACAACTGCCTTTGTTATGTTATAGAGTATGTGCTATGATGTATTTTATATTCCTTTAGTTACAGTATTTATTTATTTATTTATTGTTTTCCTACATAACTTATTCAACTTTCAGTAAGGAGTTATTTAATTACATGAGTTTCATACTTACTAGAGATTTGCTTGCTGTTGAATTTAATTTTATTGGATAATGGTGTAGATATGTTACACATAATTACTTCAAATTTTACAAATTTGTTTACATTTATTTTGTGTCAATAAATGTTGCATATTTTAGAGAGGCTTCCATGTATTGCTAAGTATATAGTATGTTCATTAGAGCAGTGAAATATTCTGCAAATATTTGCAAAGCCCCTTTGATGTATGGTATCATTTTTCTGAGGTTTTCTGTTTTGTTTTGTTTTGTGGGGTTGTTCATTTTTTCATTTATTTAGATTTTTATTTTTTATATGTTTGTTTTGCTTTTGTCCCGACAACTTGTCTATTGGAGAAAGTGGAATACTAACATCACCTACTATTGTTGGGTTGGTAAGTGACTTTAAATATAGTTATGGAATTTATGAAATCTTTGTATCAGAGTTTGAGTCACACATGTTTAACCAGTTTTTTTAACTTTTATATTTTTTATGGAATGAAATGTTCTTCTTTAGTTCTTCCATTTATCTTTGGTCTGAAATTAATGTCAAACATTATGATAGTAACAACTGCTTCCTTCAGAATCCCATTTGATTAAAGTATTTTCTTCACCATTTTTATTCTAAAGCAATGCTTATATTTAAACCTAAGATGTGAGTTTGGTAAACAACATATAGATGGTTTTATTTTTGGCCCATTCAGTCAGCTTGTAGGTTTTGAATCGATAATATAAAATTATTTTTAAAATTATTGAAAGCTGTGTGTTGAATGTAGTCATTGTGTTGTTGATTTGAGGTGTTATTATTTATGTTCTCAGTGATATTTTGTGTTTCAGTAATTATAGATCTAGATTTATATGTTTATATCTAGTCTTTTGACTATATTCATTAACATCTTAAGATTGAAATATCTTTCCCCTTATTTTCTTTAGTATTGATATATTAGAAATAAACTCAGTTTTTCATTCGCCTTACACTATAGAAGACAATTTTCTGGTTAGGTTAGTCTAGGTTGGCAGCCATAGTATTTTAGGAATTAGAACTCTTCTAACTTTCAGTGTCTTTGTTGAAAAATCAGTTATATTCTGAGGTGTTTCCCTTTGTTTGTGACTTGTATTTTAATTTTTATAGCTTTCAATACTTTCTCTTAGTTCAATGGCCTAAATGCTTTAACTAAGATATTTCATCAAAACTTTATTTTCTGGTCTTGTCTTCTAGATACATGTGTGTGTGTGTGTGTGTGTGTGTGTGTGTGTGTGTGTGTGTATGTGTGTGCGCATACGCCAGTGTGCACATTTGTATCTATATGGCTATATCTTAGTTTGTGGAAGTTTTCTTCAATGATCTCTATAAAATCTCATTTATGCCATTGACATGACATACTTGTCCTTTTTTCTCTGCCTATAACTCAAAATTTTGATCTTCTCACCATACTCCACATTTCCTACATTTTCTTTTCTTCTATTTTTTTGTTATTTTTAATATTTTATTTAATCTTTTTTCCTTTGTTTAACACTCCAGATTTTACTCCCCTCCCAGTCCACCTTCCAACATCCCATACCTCTTCCCCTACTACCTGTCTCCACAAGGATGTCCCCAACCCCTCCACCTCGAACCCCAGAAGACCTCTGAAGGCCTCCAGTCTCTTGAGGATTAGGTGCCTCTTCTCGGATTGACCTAGACCCAGAAGTGCTCTGCTGTATATATGTTGGGGGCCTCATATGAGCTGGTGTATGCTACCTGGTTGGTGGGCCGTGTCTGAGAGATCTCGGGGGTCCAGGTAAATTGAGACTGCTGGCCTTGCTTTAGGGTGTTCGTCCTCCTCAGTTTCTTCCAACTTTGCTATAATTCAGCCACAGGGGTAGGCAGCTTCTTTCCATTGTTTGGGTGCAAATATCTGCATCTGACTCAGCTACTTGCAGGATCTTTCAGAGGGCAGTCATATTAGGTCTATTTTTGTGAGCACTCCATAGCCTCAGTAATAGTGTCAGGCCTTGGAGCCTCCCCTTGAGCTAAATCCCACATTGGGCCTGTTGCTGGACTTTCTTTTCCATAAGCTCATCTCTATTTTCACCATTGCACTTCTTTCAGACAGGAACAAATATGGGTCAGAAATTTTACTGTGTGATGGCAACCTAATCCCTCACTTGATGCCATGTCTTTCTGCTAGAGGCAGGCTCTAAAAGTTCCCTCTCTCTATTATAGGGCATTTCATCTAAGGCCCCTCCCTTTGAGGCCTGAGAATCTCTCACCTTTCAGGTCTCTGGTACATTCTAGTGTTTCCCCATAGTCTCCAACTTCCTGAGGTGCCTGTTTCCATTCTTTTTGCTGGCCCTCAGTGCTTCAGTCCTTTTTCCTCACCCAATACCAGATCACATTCCCCTCTTCCACCATCCTCTGTCCCTTTTTCCTCCCAGGTTTCTCCCTTCCTCCCTCCATTGTGATTGCTTTCTTCTCCCTCCCAACTGGGACTGGTGTACTGACTTGGGCCCTTGGGCTTGCTGAACTTTTTGTGTTCTGTGAACTATATCTTGGATATTTTGTACTTTTATTTGTCTAATATTCACCTATTAGTGGGTACATACCATGCCTATCCTTTTGTGTGTGAGTTAACTCACTCAGGATGATATTTTCTAGTTCTATCCATTTGTCTGCAAAACTCAGAATGTCCTCATTTTTGATAGCTGAGTAGTACTTCATTGGGTAAATGAACCAAATTTCCTGTATTCATTTTTCTAACATGGTGTGTCTTGGTTGTTTCCAGCTTCTGGCTATCACACACACACACACACACACACACACACACACACACACACACACACACACACAGACAAAAGCCGCTATGATGAACATAGTGGAACATGTGCCCTTTGGCATGTAGGGGCCTCTTTTGGGTATATTACCAAGATTGGTATTGGTGGGTCTTCAGGTAGACCTAGTTCCAATTTTCAGAGGAAGCTAGAGATTGATTTCCAGGGGGGTTGCAGCACTGTGCAATCCCACCGGCAATGGAGAAGTGTTCCTCTTTCTCTACATCTTCACCAACATGTGCTGTCACCTGAGGCTTTGATCGTAACCATTCTGATTGGTGTAAAGTGGAATCTCTGGGTTGTTTTGATTTGCATTTCTCTGATCATTAAAGACTTCTTTCATTGCTTCTCAGCCATTTGAGATTTCTCTGTTTTGAATTTTTGGTTTAGTTCTATACCCCATTTTTTGATTGGGTTTTTGGGTTTTTGGTTGTTATTATGTTGATTTCTTGGTGTATTTCGGATATTAGCTCTTTGTCAGATGTGTGATTAGTGAAGTTTTTTTCCCAATCAGTAGGCTGTCAATTTGTATTATTGACTATGTCCTTTGCCTTACAGAATCTTTTGAGTTTCATGAGGTTCCATTTATCAATTCTTGATGTTGGCGTGTGAGCCATTGAAGTTCTGTTTAGGAAATGTCATCTTGTGCCAATGTGTTTAAGGCTCTTTCCACTTCATTAACTTCAGTGTATCTGCTGTTATGTTAAGGTCCTTTACCCAGTTGGACTTGAGCTTTTTTCAAGGTGGCATATATGGGTCTATTTTTATTTTTCTACATACAGACAGCCAGGTAGACAGGCACCATTTATTGATGATGATTTCTCTCTCTCTCTCTCTCTCTCTCTCTCTCTCTCTCTCTCTCTCTCTCTCTCCTTCTTTTGTCAAAGATCAAGTATGTATAAGTGTTTGGTTTTATTTCTGGTCTTCAATTCTCTTCCATTGATCAATGTGTGTCTCTCTGTACCAATACCATTCAGTCTTTATCACTATTGCTCTGTAGTATAGCTTGATGCCAGGGATGGTGATTCCCCCAGAAATTCTCTTATTGTTAACTATTTTCAGTCTTCTGGGTTTTTTGCCTTTCCAGATGAATTTGAGAATTGCTATTTCCATGTCTTTGAAGAATTGTGTGGGGATTTTGATGGGGATTGCATAAAACTCTAGCCAAACTAACTAACGGTCCCAGAGACAGTATCCAAATTAACGAAATCAGAAATGAAAAGGGAGACATAACAATCGAAATGAAGGACATTCTAAGAATCATCAGATCTTTCTATAAATCCTATATTCAACAAAACTTGAAAATCTAGATGAAATGGATGGCTTTCTAGACAGATACCATAAACCAAAGTTAAATCAAGAAAAAGGTAAACTACCTAACAGGCCCATATCCCTCTTAGGAAATAGAAGACATTAAAAGTCTTCCAACCAAAAAAAGCACAGAGTGCAAAATTCTATGAGACCTTCAAAGAAGACCTGATACCAATATTCCCCAAACTATTCTACAAAATCAAAACAGAATAAGCACTGCCTAATTCATTCTAAGAACCCACAAATACTCTGATTCCTAAACTACACAAGGACCTAACCAAAGACAGAACTTCAGACCAATCTTGCTAATGAATATCAATGCAAAAATACTCAATAAAATTCTTGTAAACTGAATCCAAGAACATATCAAAGCCTTTGTTCACCATGATCAAATAGACTTCATCCCAGGGATGCAAGGTTGGTTCAATATACAAAAATCCATTATTGTAATCCACTATATAAAGAAACTCAAAAAAAATCATAGGATCATCTCCTTAGTCACAGAAAAATCATTTGACAAAATACAACACACCTTTATGTTAAAAGTATTGGAGAGATCAGGAATTCAAGGCTCTTATCTAAACATAATGAAAGCAATTTACTGCAAACCAACAGTAAATATCAAGTTAAATGGAGATACTTGAAGCAATCTCACTAAAATAGGGGGCAAAAAAGGATTTCCATTCTCCTCATATTTATTTAATATAGTTCTCATAGTGCTTGCTAGAACAATAGAACAACAAAAAGATATAAAGGTAATACGAATTGGCATAGAAGAAATAAAGTTATCACTATTTGCAGATGATAGGATAATATACATATACTACCCCAAAAATTCTACCAGAGAACTTCTCCAGCTGAGAAACAACTTCACCAAAGTAGCCAGATATAAAATTAACTCAAATAAATCAGTAACCTTCCTTTATATATATATATATATATATACACTCTGAGAAAGAAATTAGGGAAACAACTCCCTTCACAATAGTCACAAGTAATATAAAATATCTTGAATTAACTCTAACCAAACAAATGAAAGATCTGTATGAAAATAACTTCAAGTCTCTCAAGAAAGAAATCTAAGATCTTGGTAAATGGAGAAATCTCCCATGCTCATGGATTGGCAGAATTAACATAGTAAAAATGGCTATTCCACCAAAGGCCATTTACAAATTCTTCAATTCTTTTTAAAATTTCAAATATTACTTGTTTATTTCATTCATACCATATACTTTAACTTTGAGTCTTAATATTCTTTCTTTGGTTTTAATACAATCTTAGGAATTTGTCCCTTTAGCCTGAATTTTCTTCTATGTTTTTATGCTGTCACTGAAATCAGTTTTCATATCCTTGACTCTCCTCTGCTTTTCCATGGGCTTTATGCTAGTATTCTTTTGGGAGTATTGCTAGATCATTTAAACTATTTCAGTTTATTCAGATGCTTCTATAAATTCATCAGATACTTTGATGAAATTTATGATTAATCTTTTAGATTCTAAATCATGAAATTTACATAATTTTCTTGTGCAAATATTTCTATAGATGAGGATATATATATATCAAATGTACGATATGTATATACCATATAATATATATATCATACATCTGATATATGCAATATATTATTAAATATGTATATAATGTATATTGCCTTGATTTTTTTCCTTTTTTTTGTATTTCTCTGTCTAATATAAACAGTTATTGTGGGAAAGAATGCAAGATAAGTGAGTATCTCATTCATATCGATGTCAGGTAGACAAATGGATCTTGCCAATGTCCAAGAGGTGCATCCAGGTCAAAACATGGAGTTTATGGCAAGAGATATGGTGGTTGGAGAGTATATATAAGAAAGTATAAGAGTCTAAAAAAGAATATATATGATCTTGCTGAGTGACAATTTTAGGACATGGCATTCAAGACTTATAAAGATTGATGGTAAGCAGTGTTTCCTGATGAGGGTTGGAAGTCATGATGGCCAAGGTACATCTAATCTAGATCTGACCCTTTGCTTAATGTGTACAAAGAGAAGGGTGAGAAAGACTTATATGATTAAATTTTAAAGAATTCAAGGTAAATCTTTAAAACATTGGGTAGTTAAAGTAGAAAACCTCAGAGTTTGGAATTTTATGAAAATTTTAGAATAGCAATGTTAAGTTTTGTTGAGTAACATGGGCAATCAGCAGATACGATGCCTTTTTGAACGAAGAAAGAAATGTTACAAAGAAAGGAGAGCTTGTCACCTTTTGCTTATTATTTTCATGTTGCTGTCACTTAATGCCTTCCTAAAACACCTGAAGAGAGGAAACATTTATTTTGCTAGTGGTTTTTATTCATACTTGGATAGAGTATCAGAGCAGCACACTCATGGGAGCCAGAAAGAAGGAGAGAATATTCACAGAAGATGCCAGTAGAATATAGAGCTCCTTCTCATCTACTACATCTAAACCTGACCTGCTTGGCATAAGTCTTTTACCTCCAAATACGTTATTTAAATTTTGATTGAGTAGCTGGAGTCATTCATTAGATCAAAGATGCCATGTAGTAATTGTTTTGGAAATGATGTCACAGTCAAACTTGAGATTTTTGCTTTTATGATCTTTTATACATTTTTAATCTAAACAAATTACAAATCAAGGACAAACATTACATGTAAATGACATATAAAGTGTTATTAGAAGAATGAAATAAGTTTCTGATTATACCAAAATAGACTATGAGAGGTGTGTACATTTATGTGTACCTCTTTTACTTCTGTGTATTTTTTATTCCAGTCATTATTTGAGGCATACAAATGTAAAAAGAATTTACTGAGTGTTGGAATTACAAGAGCAAGCCACAGGTTAAAATCACCATAAAATGGAACTCCATGTTTGGAGTTGAGTTGAAACAGACTACTTAAAAATTCTTTAAAGACATTTTGGGATCTCATAGGAAGTATACAGCTGAAGCCAGCTTAAAAACTATAATTGCTCACAAAAAAATTGGCTACAGTTTCAAACTGGGGGATATGTCAGGTACACAGCAAAGCCCAGGATGGAGACATAGCATATATTGTGCTCTTTTTTTTTTTTATAGTGTAAAGATTATAGGGAAAAGGGCACATGAAAAGTGAAACAGTCCTGGTATTACTCCCATGTTTCTCATTTATGAGCTCAGGGTTATAGAAATTTTAGGATTCTATTTCCTTGATCAAGCTAAAACAATAAACTTTAAAAAAAAATGCCATGTATTAGGAGCTGCTAAATAAGTTGATTACATAGCTTCCCAGTTTCCTTATTCCTGGCAGGCATGTGCTTATGTTTTATTATGTCCTTCAGGGACCACACCAGAGAGCTCCTTCACGTACCTACAGCTTTTCCCTTCAACTTTTCCTAACATTTTCTGCTTCCTACTTTGGAAAGTCTAAGGTGAATTAGACAGCCTGGGCATTATGTCAGAACCCTATTTTCCTCCTTTCCTTTGTTGCATTAGATTTTCTTAGTCCAGAACCTTTAAGCTGTCCCTATTATGTGATATATTCCTTAATTACTGCCAGGTCACCATTGTGACGAGCTTTCTTAGTATTGCAACCATTTCTTTCTTAATCTTCCTTCTAACTTGGAGAGTTTTTTTTTTTTTTTAATCTCAACCTCTTTAACGCATGTGCTTTTATGCATGCTATAGGTGTTTCCTAAAACCAATTTTACTGAAATTTTATTGAATCAAGAAAAATTTCATTATAACAGAAGATGCTAACTCATCTGTGCATATGCTAACAGAAGTTAGGTTTATCAGGCCACTTAAGGAATGAATTTCCCAATACCTTTTTCTCCACAAACAGAAGCTAGCACATCTACAGTTTATACCTCATCTGAGTGTACAGTTCATTCTGCCTTCAGCAGATGTTCACAATTATATTGAAAAAAAGTAGAAGTTATCTCTAACTGAAAACCACTTGCAAATGAGACTTTGTTTTTTCCTAGGGAGTCTCACTGGGGAAACAGTTTACCCTTAATGGTAGGAATCATGCCCAACACTAAATGGCTGACATAAAATAAACTCAATGGCAGCTTTGGAGGCTTTGTGTCTCATAATGTCATGACAAATTTTTCTTGTTTGTCCTTACCTTTTATTTTTATTTTAATACATTAATATGTATATAGTATATATAGTAAAATATATATATCAAACACACACGCACACACATAAATGTTGGGCTGCATGTGTGTCTCATCTCTGGGATGATGTAGCTCTTCAGGCATATTGCTCAGGGAAGGTAGAATGCAGTCCAGGATAGGAGGAGGTCCCACACTGTGGGGGTTGGGAGCACATTCTGTGTTTCTCAGTCTCCTGTATACCCAGATGCTACTGGACACCTGGAGGAGTTGAGAACAGTGGGCTCTGCTATTTCCCTCCTTGCCAGGCAGGGAGGGGATGGCTGAGTCAGGGACAGGGTGGTATCCTATTTGTTTCCCAGTGAGTGCTGAAAATGCTGAGGGGCTGAAAGAGAGAAGGCCTTCTGGAGATTTGGGCATTTAGACATAGCTCTTTCCTATGAAAGCTTCCCCCCACACACAATGATCCTTGATGAAGAAGATAGTCCTTGCTTTTCCAAACTATTTTATCTATGGTGAATATGCCTGCAAACGTTTTATTCAAGGTGAATCAGAGGTTAAGTACCTTTTGCAGGAAGGGATGCCAGGAAGAGAAGCTCATTGGCTAAACACTCAGGGACAATATAGATAACTCATAAGCATGTAGAACTCTTCATTTTTATGCTATGTAACTTGTTGTCCTCTCATTGTGGTATCACAGTTACATGTTCCAGGACAGGAAGACCCTGGCTGGTAGCTGGTTCCAACTCCTGCCATTCTCAATTATGAAAATTCCTGTAATTTTTTAAAAATCTACTTCAACCTTACTAGTTCTTCTGTCTAGTGGCATAGTCCACTTGTCTCACACAAATACATATATGCACACACACACACACACACGCACACACACACACACACACACACACACGCACACACACACGTTTCCCCTACAGGTTCTATTATGACTCCCAGTTTTGTGTTTTATGGGATTCCTGAAAGTGCAAATGAATGGATCTCTGCCTTTCTGCATATATATGTTTCTTATTTCCATTTATTCTGATGGTCCTCAGGGCTTGACTTCTGCCCCACCCCCCAATACATGATCATGTTCCCTTTATCCCTCCCTCCTCTCTCCCATCCCCATCCCTCTCTTCCTGAGGCCCCTCCATGAATGCTTCTTTTCCCTCCCATGTGGGACTGAATCATGCTCACTCGGGCCCTTCTGCTTGTTAACTGGGCTAAGTTCTGTGGATTGTATCCTAGGTATTCTGTATTTTTTGTCCAATATCCACTTATTAGTGAGTACAAACCATGCATGTTCTTTTAGGTATGAATTACCTCAGTCAGGATGATATTTTCTAGTTCTATCAACTATCCTGAAAAACTCATAAAGTCCTCATTCTTAATAGCTGAGGAAATGAACCACATTGTATATCCATTCTTCCATTATAGGACATCTGGGTTTATTTCAGCTTCTGGCTATCATAAATAAGGCTGCTATGAACATAGTGAATCACATGTCCCTGTGTCATGGTGGGGCATCTTTTGGGTATATGCCCAATAGTGGTATAGTTGGGTCTTCAGGTAGATCTCTGGCCATATTTACTCCCTCTATATCCCCTCTAATTTTCTCTCCAAATTTTAATACTCTGACATAGCTTTAAATTTCATTCAATTTAACTCTATAATTTTCCTCAGCTGTCAAACATCATTCAACTTAGTATATTCTCCAGATGAGAATAAGTTCTCTAGCATACATGAATTTTCAGAAAAGCAAAATATACAGTGTCTTCCAAAAAACAAAGTTATCAGCCAATAACTCAGCTAGCCATCTATCTATCATCTATCTATTGTAAACCTTGAGGGTTTAGCTTAACTTATTCAAGAATTAAATTCAAAAGTAGAAATCCTGGAAAAGTTGCACAGATAATTTATAATTAATAGTCCTAGATTACTTTTTATAAATAAAGAGTCTTACAAGTTGAGATTCATAACATTTGAAATGACATATTGTTTATATTGTTTTTTTAGGTAAATTGTTATAAAGAAGTGTAATCAAATCACATTAATTTAATTTAGCCAGTGACAGAAGGAAATTTATTTTTTTATACTGGCGATTCTTAAATTTTTTTATACTGGCTGTTCTTTGATTATTTTATACATATGTAAAGCAATATTATTTAGTAAAAGAAGTAGTTACATAAATCAGTATTCATAAATTTTGAGAAAGTAGTCCAGGACTGACAGTGTATGTGTTTAATCATAGCATTTGAGAAGCAGAAATAGGAAGAGATCTCTAAATTCTCAAGTATATCATGGTCTACACAGCAAATTCATGGATTGTTAGGGCTACAAAGTAAGATCCTGCTTTCAAAATCACGATATTACCAATAGCTTAAAAGTATTAAATTTAACAGTTTGATTGATGGATCTATACCTACAAGGAAGCTCATAATTGTCTAAACTTCAGTTCCACAGGATCATATGCCTCTTCTGACCTCTGCAGGCAGTAGGTACACAAAGAGTGTACACAACCATGCAGATAAAACATCCATGCACATAAAATAATAAAATAATGTAAAATTATGTTTTTAAATGTTTTGGAGGAAAATATGGCTAGAAAGCAGATTTAAAACAATTAATCTTTTTTTATTTCTTCTGTCATACATTTTTGACATTTTTAATTGAATACTTTATTTACTTTTCAATTGTTATTCCCTTTCTCAGTTTCCCCTCCAGAAACCTGCTATCTCCCTCTGCTTCTATAAAGGTGCTCCCCCAACACACTCACTAACTCCTACGTTCCCCCACATTGGGGCATCAATCCTTGATAGGACCACGGGCCTCTCCTCCTATTGATGGTCAACAAGGCCCTCCTATGCTCCACATGTGGCTAGAGCCATAGGTCTATTTCTGTGCACTCTTGGGATGTTGGTTTAGTCCCTGGGAACTCTGGAAGGTCTAGTTGGTTGATATTTTTGTTCTTCTTATGGGGTTCCAAACCCCTACAGCTCCTTCAGCCGTTTTCTAAATCCTCCATTGGGGACCTTGTTCTCACTTCAATGGTTGACTGCAAGCATCTGAATCTGTATTTATTCAGGTCTGGTAGAGCTAATTCAGACAGCTATATCAGGCTCTTGTCAGCATCTACAATATTAGTCTGTGTTTTCTGGCTGTAAATGGGATGGGTCCCCATATGTGGCAGTCTCTGGATGGCATTTCCTTCAGGCTCTACTCCACACTTTGCCTCTATATTTCCTCTTTTGAGCATTTTCTACCCCCTTTTAAGAAGGACTAAAGCATCCACACTTTGGTCTTCCTTCTTCTTGAGCTTTATGTGTTCTATGAATTGTATCTTGGGTATTCTGAGCTTTTGGGCTAATATCCACTTAAGAGTGAGTGTATTCAATATGTGTTCTTTTGTGACTGTGTTACCTCACTCAGGATATTTTCTAGTTCCATCCATTTGCATAAGAATTTTTGGAAGTCATTGTTTTGAACAACTGAGTAGTACTCCATTGTATAAATGTGTAAAATTTTTACATAGGCAACAAACACAAAAAACTCATATGCTGCTATGAAGTTGTCTTTTCTATTTTTTATTTTTCATTTATTTATTTTTATTGTATATTTCTTTATTTCTATTTCAAACGTTATTTCATTTCCCAGTTTCCTGTCCATAAGCCCCCTCTACTCTTCCCTCTCCTTTTTCAGTTAGGGTGTTCCCCTCCCCAACCATACCCCCTTCCTGCCCCCCACCCCGACATTCCCTAACACTGGATGTCCAACCTTAGTACCACCAAGGGCTTCTCCTTTCACTTGTGCCCAACAAGGCCACCCTCTACTACATATGCAGTTGGAGCAATGGGTCAGTCCATGTATAGTCTTTGTGTAGTGCTTTAGTCCCTGGAAGCTCTTT
Organism: Rattus rattus; assembly: GCF_011064425.1. NCBI lineage: Eukaryota > Metazoa > Chordata > Mammalia > Rodentia > Muridae > Rattus > Rattus rattus. The sequence continues at coordinate 61,639,493 of NC_046160.1, forward strand.
TTTAGTTGGCATTGTTGTTTTTATGGGGTTGTAAGCCCATTCAGCTCTTTCAATTCTTCCTGTATTTCCTCCAAGGATACTTAAGTGACCCCATAAATTCAACCAGAGAACTCCTAAACCTGATAAGCAACTTCAGCAAAGTGGCTGGATATAAAATTAAATCAAAGAAACCAGTAGCCTTCCTCTACTCAATGGATAAACAGGATGAGAAAGAAATTAGGGAAATAACACCCTTCACAATAATCACAAATAATATACAATATCTCCATATGACTCTAATCCAGCAAGTGAAAGACCTGTATGACAAGAACTTAAGTCTATGAAGAAAGAAAATGAAGATTTCAGAAGATGGAAAGATCTCCCATGCTCCTGAATTGCCACGATTAATACAGGAAAAATGACTATCTTGGCGAAAATAATCTACAGATTCAATGCAACCCCATCAAAATTCTTAAATAATTCTTCAGAGCTAGAAAGAGCAAATTCATTTGGAATAACAAAAATCCCAGGATAGCAAAACTATCCTCAACAATAACAGAGCTTGTGGGAGAATCACCTCAAGCTATATTACAGAGAAATAGAGATAAAAATTGTTTGGTATTGGTACAGAGACAGACAGTTGATCGAGGCAATAGAATTGAAAACCCAGAAATAATGTCACACACCTATAGTCACTTGATCTTTGACAAAGGAGCTACAACTGACCAGTGGGAAAATATAGCATTTTCATATAATGATGCTGGTTCAATAAGTAGTCATTATGTAGAAAAATGCAAATCTATCCATTCTTATCACCTGTGCAAAACTCTAGTCCAAGTAGATCAAGGACTTCTACATAAAATCAGATACAGTCAAAATGAATAGAAGAAGAAATGGGGAAGATAATCGAACACATGAGCACTGGGAAAATTTTCCTGAACAGAACACCAATGGCTTAGGCTCTAAGATCAAGAATTGTCAAATGGGACTTCATAAAATTGCAAAACTTCTGTCAAGCAAAGGACACTGTCATTAGAACAAAGGGGAAACCACAGACTGAGAAAAGTTTTTACAAATCTTACTTGCGATAGAGGGATAATATCCAATAAATATAGAGACTCAAGAAGTTAGACTCCAGAGAATCAAATAATCCTTTTAAAAAATGGGGTACAGAGCTAAGCAAAGAATTTTCAACTAATGAATATTGAATAGCTGAGAAGCACCTACAGAAATGTTCAACATCATCAGGGAAATGTAAATCAAAACAACCCTGAGATTCCACCTCACACCAGAGTGGCTAAGATAAAAAATACAGGTGATAAGAGATACTGGTGAGGATGTGGAGAAAGAGGAACTCTACTCCATTGTTGGTGGGAATGCAAGCTGTTACAACCACTATGGAAATCAGTCTTGTGGTTCCTCAGAAAACTGGACATAGTACTATCTGAGGACCCAGCTATCTCACTCCTGGGCATTTACCCAAAAGAAGTTCCAACATATAACAAGACCACATGCTTCGCTATGTTCAGAGCAGTCTAATTTATCACAGCCAGAAGCTAGAAAAAAACACAGATGCCCTTCCACAGAGGAATGGATGCAGAAAATGTGGTACATTTATACAATGGAGTACTATTCATCTATGAAAAATAATGACTTCATGAAATTCATAAGCAAATCGATGGAACTAGAAAATATCATCCTGAGTGAAGCAACCCAATCTCTCTCTCTCTCTCTCTCTCTCTCTCTCTCTCTCTCTCTCTCTCTCTCTCTCTCTCTCTCTCTCTCTCCAATAAGTGTATTAGCCCAAAAGCCGGGAATACCAGAGATACAATCAACAGACCAAATGAAGCTCAAGAAGAAGCACAAACAAGCGCAAGGCCCTGGGTTGGGTCCCCAGCTCCGAAAAAAAAGAACCAGAAAAAAAAAAAAAAAAAAGAAGCACAAACAAAGTTCAGATGTTTCAGTCCTTTTGAGAAAGTGGCACAAATGGCCTTTTTACTATATTAATCCTGCCAATTCATGAACATGGGAGATCTTACCATCTTCTGAAATCTTCTTCAATTTCTTTCTTCAAAGACTTGAAGTTCTTGCTGAAGTTGATGTATCAAGCTTAGTAGTTTTCTGGTGAAACTTTTGGGGTCACTTAAGTATATTATCATATCATCTGCAAATAGTGGTATGTTGACTTCTTCCCTTCCCTTTGTATCCCTTTGACCTCCTTTTGTTATCTGATTGCTCTGGCTAGGATTTGAGAACTATACTGAATAACTAGGGAGAGAGTGGCAGGCTTGTCTAGTCCCTGATTTTAGTGGGATTATTCAAGTTTCTCTCCATTTAGTTTAATGTGATCTACTAGTTTGCTGTATATTGCTTTTACTATGTTTAGGTATGGGCTTTGAATTCCTGTTCTTTCCAGGAATTTTATCATGAATGGGTGTGGAATTTTGTTAAAAAATATTATCTATTGAACAGTGGCCAAACTCAATAGTCTCTATTAAACATTATGTTTTTAGATTTTGATTTGATTTGATGATACAGAACGACAAAAGAAGTTCAGAGACAACTGAAATGGGTCTATTTTTTATTTTTTAACATATTATAGTAGCACTGGGTAAATGTTTATGTAAGTTGCTACAAATTGGAACTACTAAACTGTACTACTTCATGGGTAGAAAGAAAATTTATTGGAGAACTCACTTCTGTTCTGCCTCCTAGCATACACAACATTAGCTCTATAAGAAAGGAAATAGTTTATATAATAGAATAATTTGGATCTTTGACCTGGTTCAGGGTGTTAAGATTGATCAGAAACTAGATACCCTTGTTTCAGGTAAATTTTCTTTGGGGATGATAACAAAGGTAGTGGTTTTTCATGAAAACAAACACCAGCCTTACAAGATTTTCTCAGTAATGTTGAATTTAGGCTACTATTTAATCAATAACATCTTTCTGTTTATTGGTCAAAGTCCTTCTGCTTAGGACATTGTTACTAGCACTGCCATTTTGGGGGTCTGTTTTAGACCTAACATCCCAGTCTTTTATTGATAATAAGGGGTGATGATAGTCCTTGCATTACTTCTGTTTTAGTGAGTGCTTAAAAAGGGGGTATCTGGGATGCTGGTTTAAGGGGCTAAGTAGTGACAGGCAATAGTAAGAGACCTGGGAAAATTTTATCAGAAGCATCTATTTTGCTGGATGCCAGGTTATTTCACTAACTCTCTCCAAAAAGAAGTTTGAGGAAACAGGGAACAATCAGTATGAGAGAGAAGAATGAGCTAAGAAATGCTATAAGCCAGGGACCCTAAAGAACCTTTGCTAGAATCCCACATTGAAGTTGACTCCTAAAAGTCATATCTTGTAATATAGTTCATGTAAGCGAGATGTCATTGAGAAAGAGGCAAGTACTTCCTTACAGTGGTCAGTAAGCCAAGAAACCATTGTCTAATCACAGCAAGCTGGTTTTGAAGTAGGTGGTATTCTGACTGTAATTTCTTGATACTAGCTGGGTGGAAATCTCCTGAGATAAAGGCAGATTATGACCCACCTTGTCTGTGATCAAACTGTTTGCATCCATTGAGGCTGTCATATGATCCTAATCATGACTGGAAGAACCACAATTCATCAGTGTCAATGTGTAATTTGGAGGAGAGTGGATAACTTCTCCTACATGCATAAGATCATGTTGTAAGACCCCAAAGTGGCCTTACCTCAAGAGTGCAACCTACAGATCACAAATTGACAAAGGGAGCAATGCAATAGTAAGAGATTTAATAATTCACCTACGTGGGGTTGCTCATCCATGCAGGGGGAGGCAACCCCAAACCCAAAAAGCCCATAACTTTTATTCTTTACAGAGGGCAGACTTCAGCAACAAGTTTAGCTAGCTTATTCTCATTGGTGGTACACAGGACAAAGGATCTGGTCAGGTATTGGCTGGTCTGCTCAAGGGGCTGTTCTTGGCTCAGGTACTTTCCTCATCCAGCCCTACACTTGGCCTTGGAAAATTACTGGGGAAAGGACTAAGTTGCAAAGTTCCTCAGAAGTGGGGGAGGAACTAGGTGGTCGGGCAAGGTCAGCATGACATCTTGTGGTTGTTCTTGGAATTTACCAAAGGGAGGGGTGGGGGGGTGTTGCGAGAACAGTTGTTTTTGTTTTGTCCTAATTGAACTGGGTCAGAATAGTCTGGTCATTCTTTTTTTTTTATTTTTCTTTTTTTTTTATTAACTTGAGTATTTCTTATATACATTTCGAGTGTTATTCCCTTTCCCGGTTTCCGGGCATACATCCCCCCCCCTCCCCTTCTTTATGGGTGTTCCCCTCCCACTCCTACCCCTCCCTTGCCCCCCTCCCCCCATCAATCCAGTTCACTCGGGGTTCAGTCTTAGCAGGACCCAGGGCTTCCCCTTCCACTGGTGCTCTTACTAGGATATTCATTGCTACCTATGAGGTCAGAGTCCAGGGTCAGTCCATGTATAGTCTTTAGGTAGTGGCTTACTCCCTGGAAGCTCTGGTTGCTTGGCATTGTTGTACATATGGGGTCTCGAGCCCCTTCAAGCTCTTCCAGTTCTTTCTCTGATTCCTTCAACGGGGGTCCTATTCTCAGTTCAGTGGTTTGCTGCTGGCATACGCCTCTGTGTTTGCTGTATTCTGGCTGTGTCTCTCGGGAAAGATCTACATCCGGCTCCTGTCGGCCTGCACTTCTTTGCTTCATCCATCTTGTCTAATTGGATGGCTGTATATGCATGGGCCACATGTGGGGCAGACTCTGAATGGGTGTTCCTTCTGTGTCTGTTTTAATCTTTGCCTCTCTATTCCCTGCCAAGGGTATTCTTGTTCCCCTTTTAAAGAAGGAGTGAAGCATTCACATTTTGATCATCCGTCTTGAGTTTCATTTGTTCTAGTCATCTAGGGTAATTCAAGCATTTGGGCTAATAGCCACTTATCAATGAGTGCATACCATGTGTGTTTTTCTGTGATTGGGTTACCTCACTCAGGATGATATTTTCCAGTTCCGACCATTTGCCTACGAATTTCATAAAGTCATTGTTTTTGATAGCTGAGTAATATTCCGTTGTGTAGATGTACCACATTTTCTGTATCCATTCATCTGTTGAAGGGCATCTGGGTTCTTTCCAGCTTCTGGCTATTATAAATAAGGATGCCATGAACATAGTGGAGCACGTGTCTTTTTTATATGTTGGGGCATCTTTTGGGTATATGCCCAAGAGAGGTACAGCTGGATCCTCAGGCAGTTCAATGTCCAATTTTCTGAGGAACCTCCAGACTGATTTCCAGAATGGTTGTACCAGTCTGCAATCCCACCAACAATGGAGTAGTGTTCCTCTTTCTCCACATCCTCGCCAGCATCTGCTGTCGCCTGAGTTTTTGATCTTAGCCATTCTCACTGGTGTGAGGTGTAGTCTGGTCATTCTTGACTCAACATCTTGATCACCAAAACCCTATCATATCACTAGGCATCATGACATCAGATGTATTTCTCAAAACCTTGTTTTTACAACTTTGTTTCTCATACGTATGAAACTTAATTTCTTCAATCACTTGAGAAAAAAAACAGGATATAGCCTCAAATTTGAAATAATAGGAAAGGCTGGAAGTAGAGTGGTATCAAGCTTGTCCAAGTGCAAGTTAGGACTACAGATAGGAGGAGTTAAGTCCAAGGAAGGTGAATTTCACAAGACAGTTTTAATTAGCCCATTTTCTCTTTCTACATTTTCTAAAAGCTGAGGGAGTATGAAAATGAAATTTCCATTGTACTCTTCAGGCCCTTAAGACTGAGTGAATTTGGAGATAAATATTGAACCATTATTTTATTGATCTACCAAGTTCAAATATGGGCAGATGTCATTTATGATTCAGGAAAAGAATACTTGTGAATTCTCATTCATATTAGAGGAAGCTTCTACCCATTCTGAGAAACCATCTTCCATACTAAGATGTCTTTTGTTGGAAGCATGAGTCTTAAGTAAAGCTTTAAAGAAATCCATGACCTTTACTCAGGGAACATTTTAGTTTAATTTAGGGAACAAAATCAAGAAAAAGAGAGTGTTAGACAAAAGGCTAATCATTTGACTACATTTAGTCAATTTAAATTTATACCTAGGTTTTTCTTGATTAAAAAGTTTAAATAGAGTGAGATAAGTAACAGAAACTTGTACTGGAAATAGCTTACCTTTTAGATGTTCTCAAGTGCCAAGTATCTTTTTGGACTTCCTTATTTTTTCTCCTTCTTGCAACAGAGACAGGGAATTAGTCTGACCTACAAAAGAGGCTTTTGAGGATACTTTTAGAAAAACATGCTTAGGTCTATAGAGGGCAGACCAAATTCCATCTACAGAGCCAGGTTTTTTATTGAAGTTAGAAAACCCTGGCAGTTTTTAAATAGTATACTGTATGGGAATTTTAATCCAGCAACATGGCTGCTCTGGCATAGGATCATATCCAAATACCTAGTTTTGTGTGGTCCAATAGAAATTCAGGCATATCACACACCTTCAATCCCTCTCTAGCTTGAATACAAATATGCCCTTAGTACACACTTTTAAGGTAAAATTATTTTGTAAAAGGAAGCAGCCTGTTTGAAAGTGATGTCTATTTGAGGGGCAGACAAAGTGATGAATCAGATATAGATTTGACAGAATGAGTCATAAATTGGGTATGCTTAAGTCTCATTAGAACAGCACAGGAAAAAGAAGCTATTGAAATGCAGTGCTGGGAGAAAGAGTCAGTTGGCTGGGAGTCAGTGCAGTAAGTGCAGTGCAGTGAAGCTGAGTTCATTCATCAGTTCATGAGGTCAGTACAGGTCAGCAGAGGCAGTTGAAGCCAGCAGATTAGAAGGAGACAGATTAGAACAAATTGTCATTGTTAGTTTGAGGCCAAGCAGAGCAATTCCTTCATAAGCTTAATGAAGCCAGGTTGAACCAGTCAGTTTAGAGGGACGTTTGAGCCAGAACAGCTGAATTTAACCTGCCAAGAAGAGTCCAGAAATAAATAGAAAAGGCAAGATTGTTTAAAGTGGTAATCCTGCAGGATGACAATTACATCTGACAAATAGAAATTATATTTACGTTATACACACCAAAAAAAATTGAAGCTCTTTAATACTGAATCAGGTGATCAGAAGAAGGGATGAGAATGGAGAACAAAGAAGCCTTAGAGCTAACATCTTTACATCATATGTTTGTGTAGTGGCAAAATTTGTCATATCCATGAAACTTAAAAGTAGAATGTGTCAGTTTCTAACCATTTTTACTGATTGTCAAAGTTGTATTGAGTCAAATCTGTGTTGCAGTAAAAACGGACATGAAAATAAGAATGCAGCAAGGCTTATGTGGTATTTAAGTCCACAGATAAAGATTTAAGGAGATAGGCAAGGGAAATTAGAGAGTTCAGGTTTGATTGGGAAGAGTTGATGCTTATTTAGGTCAGGGAAAAAGAAACACATTATTAGAGAAAAGGTGGCTGTAAAGCATCCCCAATAGCACACCAAAAACAAGGTAAAAGACACTTACAAAAGATTTCTCCTTCTATGTCCCGGTATTCTCTGCAGTAAATAGAGGGATTCCAATAGCATAAGAATTGACACACAGGGAAAGCAACATGGTAAGTGTGAAAAGGCAGAGTGACAATGGAACAACATCCACTGGAAGGGATGAGAGTTCTCAAAATGATTTTCAAGGTCACAGATAGGCCTCTTAATGCACAAATTGGGGTGCCTGAAAAGGCATGGGGTGGCTCTCTGGCGTGTTGGTATAACTTCTGTTGGGATAGTGAGTCAAGCAAGTGTAGTGAGTGAGACAGATAAAGTAGGCAGGTCCAAGAGTACACTAGACAAGGAAATACTAGTGGGTAGAACATCTAGAGGAGAGAAGAAGCTTAACAGATGAAGCCTGGTTTTTGGAATCAAATATGGTGGATGGCAGAAGCCAGCACAAACAAATGATATGTATCTAAGAAGGTTAAATCATCATTTCAGATCAATTATGAGGGATAGAATTTACTGGGAGCCCAAGTGTCTCTCCTGGATTTGGCATCAAATGTATGAAAAGCACAGTACAACTACTGAAAGGATTATTAGAGGAGTAAATTGCCAGTATGCCCTAGAGAATAAAGAGCAGAAACTTTCTGGGAAAGCAAACAGGTTTCATATGGTCATCAGCAAGTTGGAGGGCTTTGAGGATGGAGAATGTGAGAATTAATTAGGAACCAGATGTCCTTGCCTGAAGTAGTTGACTACTGGGACAGATAAGGGAGGTAGTAGTTTTCCAGTTAAATGGAATACTGACTTACAAGATTCCTGAGGAATGCTGTTTACCAAATTCTGTTTACCAATAACAATTCTTCTGTTTACCTGGTAAGAGGTCCTCTGTTTAGAACATAGTAACCAATACTGCTATTTTGGAACCTGCTTTGGAAAAACATTTATAGTTGTGCTCTTAAAACACATGTGAGATAGATTGAGGAAACCAACATTCTCTGGGACACTGAAACTGCAATTAAGGTTTGTGTGAGGATTACTGAATATAGCTAAATGCTACCAGTAATAACAAAGGTTACAGTAAGAATTTCTTTCAATGTTTAATTTTCCTTCAAATATGTCACTAGATGGGGGCGTCAAGGGATACTGAACCTTTTTGTCATCTGTAGTTAGATTCTCCATGTCCCTACCTGTTTTGAGAAAAGGACTGTTATTCACAGAACCATTAAGTCTGATATCCTGCTGGTGCCAACTGCTTTGTACTATCCTCATTTTGAAGATTCTGCATGACAACTATATTACTTGCTATATTGTCCAAGATATGACTGTTTCCAATAGCCTGTGCTCAACACTTCTGCCATCACTAAATGACTAAATGTTCCTTTTGTCATTTCTGCTCAGGTCAAAGGGTGAGCATTTGAATACTGGCACATGGGACCAAAAGAGTTGGGTAAATATTCATTTTATAAGAGAATACATGGGTTCAGTTGTTCTTCATTTATATGATTCATTGTGCTATGATTGACAAAAACAAAATTTTCAATTTGCATGAAAATCTTTTCATAGTTAATCTAGGTATCCTTTACTATACCTTTTCTTAATAATATAATCAGACTTTTTGGTGAATCTTCTCATTCATAATAAGCCTCCTATACTAGTACCATTACCATTGCCTCAACATCCAAATGCTTAGATTATAGACATCAATCACTACAGCTATAGAGGTTTATTTACATAGATTAAATCTTTATTATTAGCTGATCAGGCTGAGCTCTTAGCAAGAAAATAAGAATTAAAAGAGTAACGAAGTCAGTGTTATTTGAGACAAGTGAGAGCAATTAATTCCTCTGCTTTTGCAGTAGTATGTGGAGAAATTTTATTCTAGTAACATGGCAGCTCTGGCAAGGGGTCACATCCAAAGACTTTCTAGGTTTGTGTGATCTTGCTAGAATCATATACCTTTAATCCCTCTGACTGTGATTAGAGATGCCCTTAGTAAACACCTTTAATACTACACAATAAAGGTGAAGTTAGTTTGTAAAAGGAAGCATCCATATTTGAAAGAGACCTCTAATTGAGGGACAGACAACACCCAAGTGAATATTCAGAACCAGATCTTCAAAAGGCCTTGAAATTAAAGAAAATTACTAATTTTGGCTACCTACATCATCTCAGATTTCCAATAGGAAAGTATGGCTAGGATTGAAATGATCACTATGTTTTTTTTAACGGTTTGAGGAACTATACATCTCAGACAATATTCTTAACTATATTTGATTTTTTTTTGATAAATATTCTCACTGAAGATCTCTTCTTGATTAAAAAATAGTAAAAAAGTGCTGCCCAGATATATAACAAAACTTGGGCTGAACTTAATATTGTAGTTACCTACAACTGAGAAAATCAGGCCTATTTTCTTAAATGCTATGGCTAAATCTTTTTTTTTTAATCTTTAAAAATAAAATAAAATTAACATATATGACTTATAAAACATTCTCTGAAAAATGCTTTACTCAACTGTAATATGTCCTTCTGCACACATAGTACCAGATAATGTTTTCAAATTCAAAGTATTAGGGAAATCATTGAGAATATCCAAGTCATCTCAAGTGCATATTAATAGGTAATCTTCTTTATTTTTTATATTTACATTTCAATGTTATCCCTTTCTCGGTTTCCTGTCCATAAACCCCATATACCATCCATCCTTCTTATATGAGGGTGTTCCTCCTCCCATCCACCCACCTCCTGCTGCCTCCATGCCCTGACATTCCCCTACACTTCGATTCCAGCCTTGGCATGACCAAGGCTTTCTCCTTCCATTGGTGCCCAACAAAAACAATCTTTGCTACATATGCAACTGCAGCAATGAGTCTGTCCATGTGGACTCTTTGGATGGTGTTTTAGTCTCTGGGAGCTCTGCTTGGTTGGTATTTTTATTCTTATGTGGTTGCAAACCGCTTTAGCTCCATAATCATTTCTCAAACTCCTCCAATGGGGACTCCATTCTCAGTTCAATGGTTGGCTGCAAGCATCTGCCTCTGTATTTTTCAAGTTTGGTAAAGCCTCTCAGGAGACAACTATATCAGGCTCCTATAAGCATGCACTTCTTGGCATCATCAATATTGTCTGGGTTTGGTAACTGTATGTACATGGGGCGGATACCCAGGTTGGGGGGGTGTCTTTGGATGGTCTTTCCTTCAGTCTGTGCTCCATACTTTGTCTCTGTATCTCCTGCTATGAATATTTTTGTTCCCCCTTTTAAGAAGGACTGAAGAATCCACACTTGGTTCTTCCTTGTTCTTGAGCTTCATGTGGTCTGTGGATTGTTTCTTGGGTAATTTGAGCTGTTGGGCTAATGTCCATTTATCAGTGAGTGCATGCCATGTGTATTTTTATTTTTGTGATTGGGTTACCTCAGAATGATATTTTCTAGTTCCATCCATTTGCCTGTGAATTTCATGAAGTCATTATTTTTGATTGCTGAGTAATTCTCCATTGTGTAAATGTGCAACATTTGCTGTATCTGTTCCTCTGTTGAGGAATGTCTGGGTTCTTTCTAGTATCTGGCTATTATAAATAAGCCTGCTCTGAACATAGTGGAACATGTGTCTTTGTTATATGTATATGTCCCAAGAGAGGTATAGCTGGGTCCTCAGGAGGTACTGTGTCCAATTTTTTGAGGAACCACCAGACTAATTTCCAGAGTGGTTGTACCAGTTTGCAATCTCACCAACAATAGAGGAGTGTTTCTCTTTCTCCACGTCCTCACCAGTATCTGTTGTCACCTGAGTTTTTGATCTTAGCCATTCTGACTGGTGTGAAGTGGGATCTTAGGGTTGTTTTGAATTGCATTTCACTGATAACTAACAATGTTGAGCATTTCTTTTGGTACTTCTCAGCCATACCATGTTCTTCAATTGACAATTCTTTGTTTAGCTCTCTACCCATTTTTTCATAGGGTTATTTGATTCTTCGGAGTCTAACATTTTGACTTCTTCGTATATGCTAGATAATAGCCCACTATCATATTGGCACAGATCTTTTCCCAATCTGTTGGTTATTGTTTTGTCCTAAGGACAGTGTCCTTTGCCTTAAAGAAGATTTGCAATTCTATGAAGTCCCATTTGTTGATACTTGAACTTAAAGCATAAGCCATTGGCAATCTTATTTAAAATGAACTGGGTGGGTTTTTATTTCTCTGGTAGGTTGTCAATTAGGTGCTGAGATCTGGTTGCAATCAATAAATAAATTAATAATTTAGATTGAACTAACAAATTTGCTTCATTGTGCATATTCCCATTAGAAATTATGCCTGGACCATGGTCAGAGCTATCTATTGCTGGAAATGATGTGCCAATGTGATCACTACTTTAGCTTCTGTTCTTTTAAGTTTCCTAGGCATCTAAGCCTTATGTAGCAGTGTGATATAACAAACAGCTGACTGTATGATGATAATTTGATTGCTGAAAGTCCATCAAACATCCTTAAGTCAGTCTACAGATAAAGAGAGAGAGACAGAAAGACAGAGACAGACAGAGACAGAGACAGAGAGACAGAGACAGAGACAGAGAGAGGACCATTTCTGATTTTAGCTTTCTAAAGGTCTCTGGTATAAAGCCCAGACAGCTGGACAATTACTTCACCTTACTAATCTAGATTTACTTCAGTCATGACATCTATCAATTTTCCTAATTAAAGTTGTCTCTTAATGCTCCCCATGAATTTGTAATACAGGAGACTGGATGGCCTACTTCAGAACTTAACACTGGACAGTTAATAGTGCCTTGAGTCAAACTGACTCCTTTATTCATGGTGTATATGTTATAATGATAAAATAAATGCTCAGTCTTATTGTTAATTACATCAAAGCCTGTTTAGGACACTTTGAATGGATTTACCTGTCTTCTTCCTTTCATAAAGGTAAAACTACACCAAATATTTCCTAACTACACTCTGAGTAGGCATCATCATAATCCAAACAGCCTCACTGTTTTTATGCTTCACATAATTCCTTGCTCAAGAAGCATGATTTAGGAATGCTCTGTTTCTTCAAGAGGCTGTCATATGTTACAGATCTTAGTCATCTGTTACCTTTCATTGTGTCCCTTTACACTGACTATTCTCTGAGGCACTCTAGCTGCTTTCATTCTGCCTCCTCAGATACAGAGTTGTTTATTTCCCAAACCCTTACAGCCCTAAAGATACCTTCTGGGAGGAGGGAATGAAAGACTTGGAGTTAGACAGACTCACTGAAAGGAAGACAGATAGGGAGAAGGCCCATGACTAGATAATAAAGACAGTTAATTTCCTAGATGGATGGCTTCTTCCTCACCCTGCTGACCTTAGCAAAAATCTCTGGAGCTCAAAACAATGGTCTAGTTTGCCTGTGAATTGATCCTACATGTTCATGATCACCAGGATGAGTTTACATCAAAGTTGACAACCTATCACCCTCAACACTCACCACCTTTGTTCAAACTAACCAAACCTAAATTGGGTAAGGACCCCCTCAAAGTCTCTCAAAATTTCCATGCTTTAAGAAAACACAAAGATATAGCTGGTTTCTGGAGATTCTCATCTGATTTGCAAGGTCTTTCTCTCTTTGTGTTTTGCTGTATGTAACGCTTCACTCTTATTAAAAGCTTTCCTTTACTAGTATAGATGGAAATAAAAAAGGGAAAAGAAAAAAACAAAAGAATTGTAAAATACTGAAAAGAAACAATGTGTTTGTTTCTATGATTTCTCAAGCCCTAAAGGCAACAAGCATGAACACTTACATCCAAGTGTCATTACACTTGTCATGGTAGGACAGAGGTCCTAGCATAGAGACCTTTGAAAGCAGAAGCCCTGTCAAGTATGACCTACTATCACTTGATGTTGTTTGCTATTGTACTTAAAGCTACTCAAAGCTGACAGATCACAATCACTCGGAAGACATAGATCTACAAGTGGTTAGAACCCAGAGCAAAAAGCCTCCAATTTAAGAGGCCAGAATCATTTCTCAAACTTTCCCAAGGTTCATACAATACAGTGCCTCTTCTTGGGTTTCAAGTTCTAAACCTAAAGATGTATCAGTTCAGGTCCTAGGGAGCTAGCACAGAAAAGCCCAAAATTGACAGAATTGACAGAGATTATCCTAATCTATCTACAATACTTTCCTGGGTAAGCAATCAGTTAACTTATATAGCAAAACTTATATAACAATTATAAATGAGAAATTAAAATTTAGAATTGCAATAAAATTTGTCTTTTTTAAACTATGGGTTTCTAAAAATTTTCATTGGCATGTACTTATTGCATATCATATTGTGTTTCATATTATCACCATGAACAATGACACCGTGTTCTTGAGCACATTTATCTCTGATTCCTACTTCCTCCATTTGAAACCCTTTCTTTCCCTCTCTCATGAGTTTTGTTCCTTCTCTTTCTGTCCCTTCTGTTTTCATGTCACATACAATATACATACACACACACACACACACACACACACACACACACAGCTTTATGAATCTATAGAATTTGAAAGATAAATGTAATATTTACATATTTTGTGGTAATTGGCTAATTGTTGAGATTGAGGACACTCTTGGGTTATTTGGTTTTTTTTTAAATATAGTGCTTAATAATCATGTATTATTAAGACCTTATAAAATATCCAATTTGATATTATAGTATGTCATGTGTTCTTTCATGGACTGAAAATGGAAAATACTATTTTTTTGAGACAAGATCTTATTAGTCTCCCCTTAATAGAAAACTTAGATTTTCACTTTATCTTTTTAAATAAATTAAACTTTCAATTTTGAATAATTATAATTTCAAAAACATTAAAACATTGTGTGCAATGCTTATAAACTCATTATTATTAGAGGGGAATCTACAACCACTAATTTACTAAACCATTAATATTTCTCTTTTTCCATTTTTTATTTATTTATTTATTTATTTATTTATTCACTTTACATTCTGGTCACAGCCCCTTCTTACCTTCCTATCCCCCTTCAGAGAACTTCTCTCCCCCATCCCTCCTCTGCTTCTCATCTGAGAAGTGTCACCCTCACCACCACCCCAGGTACCAACCCCCCATGGTGTATCAAGTCACTGCAGGACTAGGCATATCCTCTTGAGTCAAGGCAGCTCAGTCAGAAGAACACTATCCATCAAATGTTTGGCTATGGGTCTCTGCCTTGCTTTCAGTCACCTGCTATTGGAGCCTCTCAGAGAACAGCCATGCTACGCTCCTGTCTGAATGCATAATAGAGTATCATTAATAGTGTCATGGACTGGTTACTGCCAGTAAAAATGCTCTCAACTTAGCTGGGTCATTGTTTGGCCATTTCCTCAGTCTCTGCTTCATCTTTGTCCCTGCACTTCTTATAGGCAGGACAAATTTTGGGTAAACAGTTTTCTGAGTCAATTAGTATCCTTATACGTTGAATATTAGTCCTCTCTCAGATGTAGGTTGATGAAGATCTTTTCCCATTGTATATACCCATGTTGTGTCCTATTGATGGTGTCCTATGCCTTACAGAAACTTTTCAGTTCCAAGGTGTTCCACTTATTAATTGCTGAACTTACTGCGTGTGTTATTGGATTTCTGTTCAGAAAGTTACCTCCTGTACTTCATTCAAGGCTATTCACCACTTTCTTTTTGTTACAGTAAAAATTAAAAAGGAACATTCTCTATCAATTCCTGCAAGCCAGATCCACTTACTCACACTGCTACTCTGCACGACTCTGTGCAAGCCCCCATTCCTGGTTGTCTCCCCCTCTCTCTCTCTCTCTCTCTCTCTCTCTCTCTCTCTCTCTCTCTCTCTCTCTCTCTCACACACACACACACACACACACACACACACACACACACACACACACACACACACACACACTTCTGTTCTACCATCCCTGTGCTTTCTCACTCTGGGCGCAAAGCAACAGAACCAGGTCCACAGGCTCCAACTGCTTCTGAGCCATTTCTTTCACACACTGTCCTCTTCAGCCTAGTAAAATCAAAGTTCCAGAAACTTTTAATTTACCTATTAGATTTACATGTTGAATTCTCAATCCACAATTTATCCACACGATAAATTCACTGCCAATTGATAAAGATGTAAACCGCCCACCTAGACAAGATAAAATCTATGGAAATATTGCTTTCTTCTACAATGTAGAAATCCAGCTAGATCATCATCATTTGTTGAAGATAATTTCTTTTTCCCATTGTATGGTTTTTGGCTTATTTGAGGAAATTAAGTATACATATCACTGTTTCTTTTATCTTTCTGTTGTTATTTTCTCTTTTCTGATGATTTAAGATGCTTGCCCCATTTTCTAATTATGGCAAGAAAAGCTCTTGCGAAGACGGCTTAAGTTATAAAATTGACACAAGTTAGAGTCAGCTGAGAGGAAAGCTACTGTGGAGGAGCTGCATGAATCAGAATGCCCTGTAGCAGGTCTGTGCGGAACTGTCTTCATCGCCATTCAATGTAGGAAGGTCTAGTCCTGAGGATGTCACCTCCTACTGCAGGTGTTCTAGAAGAAGCAACTTGTAAACAAAGTCTAAGCAAAGTTCTTCTTGTATTTGATTCAGATTCTGCTTGAATTTCTGCCCTGAATTTTGTCTAGGTTGAGGTGTGACTTGGAAGTATGATTCAAATAAATGTTTTCTCTTTTCAAAATTTAATTTTGTGAGCCTATTTTATCATAGCAAGAATTTAAGGTATAACATTTTGGGAGATGGTAGGACTAAAAATCCCCCATGACACTTCCCAGTCTAAAATCTTTAATTTCTTATCACTGTTAAATAGCTTTGTTTGATACACAGCTCTGATTTGTTAATTCTTCTCTTCTGATACTTGGGGGTAAAAGTGTCTCTTTCTCATGGCCTCCTGCTTTCCAAGGAGAAATCTCTGTCATTTAAATTGTTTTTCCTCTGTATGCAAAATTGTTTTCCTCAGTGCTTTCAAAATTTTTGTTTTGTTTTGTGTTGTGGTCTGTTATGTGGTGTCATGTTGTCTGAGAGTGGTAAAGAAGGAGAGGACTATTTTGTTAGTATTGATGTTACAATAAATTCGAGATATCCATTTGGTCATCTCTGAAAGCATGAAAGACTTAGTGGAGACTATGATCTGTGTGTGTGTGTGTGTGTGTGTGTGTGTGTGTGTGTGTGTGTGTGTATGTGTATTTGTATGCTGGGGAGAGAAGCACATGCAAACACATGTACATGAAGATGTATTCTAGCTATATATCATTGATTAAAATATTTTCACACAAAAATCCATGCTAAAACATTACAATAAACCATATATATATATATATATATATATATATATTATGGTGTCTATAGGGTTTTTTAAGAAGAAAACATTCAATGTACAGTATGAAAAGTATTTAATGCCTAAAAATATCAAAGCCTAAAAATTACTGGGAAATGTATTCAAATTCTCAAGTATTTTCATTGCATTAGAAAGAAGCAGAGGGCTAATATCCTATACAAAGAACTCAAGAAGTTAGACTTCAGAGAATCAAATAACCCTACTAAAAATAGGGTAGAATGCTAAACAAAGAATTCTCAACTGGGAAATATAGAATGGCTGAGAAGTACCTAAAGAAATGTTCAATATCCTTAGTCATCAAAGAAATGCAAATCAAAACACCCTGAGATTCCACTTCACACCAGTCAGAATGACTAAGTTCAAAAATTCAGATGACAATAGATACTGGTGAGGATGTGGAGAAAGAGGAATACCAATCCATTGTTGGTAGGATTGTAAGCTGGTACAACCACTCTGAAAATCAGTCTGGAACTGCCTCAGAAAATTGGATATATTACTATCTGAGGACTCAGCTCTACCACCCCTGGGTATATACCCAAAAGATGCTCCAACATATAACAAGACCACATGTTCCACTATGTTCATAACAGCCTTATTCATAATAGCCAGAAGCTGGAAAGAACCCAGATATCCTTCAACAGAGGAATGGATACAGAAAATGTGGTACATTTCAGCAATGGAGTCCTACTTACCTTTTAAAAACAATGATTTCATGAAATTCATAGGCAAATCTATGGAAGTAGAAAGTATCATCCTGAATGAGGTAACCCAATCACAAAAACAAACAAACAAACACACACACACACACACACACACACACACACACACACACACACACACACGGTATGCACTCGCTGATAAATGGATATTAGCCCAAAGCCTCCAATTACCCATGATACAATCCACAGACCACATGAAGCTCAAGAATAAGGACAAACAAAGTGCAGATTCTTCAGTCCTTCTTAAAAGGAGGAACAAAAATGTTCACGTGAGGGGATATGGAGACAGTTTGAAACAGAGACTGAAGGAATGGCCATCCACAGCCTGTCCCACCTGGGGATCCAGCCCATATACATACAGCCACCAAGCCCAGAAAATATTGCTGATGTCAAGAAGTACATGCTGATAGGAGCCTGATATAGCTGTCTCCTGAGAGGCTCTTTCAGAGCATGACAATTACAGAGGTGAATACTCACAGCGAAACATTGAACTGAGAATGGGTCCCAATTAGAGAAGTTAGAGAAAGGATCAAAGGAGCAGAAGGGGTTTGCAACCCCATAAGACAACAATACCAATCAACCAGAGCTCCCAAACCTCCATCCAAAGACTACACATTGACAGACCCATGGCTCCAGCTGTCTATGTAGCAGAGAATGGCCTGTTAGGCATCAATGGGAGGAGAAGCCCTTGTTCCTGCCAAGGCTGGACCCCCCTGTATAGGGAAAAGTCAGGGCAGGCAGGTGGGAAGGGGTGGGTTGTTGGATGGTGGAACATCCTCATAGAAGAGGGGGGGTGGGTTGTTGGATGGTGGAACATCCTCATAGAAGAGGGGAGTGGATATGGGGTTTATGAACAGGAAACCTGGAAAGTGTATAACATTTGAAATGTAAATAGAAAAATATCCAATTAAAAAGAAGAAGGAGGAGGAGGAGGAGGAGGAGGAGGAGGAGGAGGAGGAGGAGGAGGAGGAGGAGGAGGAGGAGGCCTGGTTTTTATATATATATAATTTCAGTAAATTTTTGGGATTTTTCAATGTGTATTTAAGTTACAATCTTACCAGTAGTACTTGAACTGCATTTGCATCTACACTGTACAAATATATACTTCAATCATTCATATATTGTTCACTTTCAAACATGTCACATTCTAAAGCAATCTTTATTGATCTTAAGAAGCTTAGAAAGCTCAATGTATAAAATAGACAGAGTACATGGAAAATGCATAGAGGAATGTCTTTCTAAGCCGTTCTATAAGAGGTGCAGTCTTTGCACTCTATTGAACACAAACAGAACGCAAAGGAATTAAGCATCACTCTGCAGTAGGTGAATGGAGGAAAGGGAGCAGGGTCAAGTGATAAATCTTCTCCTGCTGATTGAACTGATGTTTCCTTTTCCACTTTAACATGGACAAAGATGCTTCGTTAAATAACCACATTTACTTCTGGTAAAATTATTTTCATTTGTAATTTTTATGTATATATTTTCATGTTTAATTTCCCCACATTAGAGCATTTTTGTTGCTTCCTTTACAATTTCTGCTTATTCTGAATATTATTAATTTCACTGCTGCTTTGATATATGCATTTAATAAAATATTAACTAGCTTGCTCTTTTGAAAACAAAATAACACAAAAGGGTTGTAAACATGGTATTTGGTGACATCTTTTTCTCCCTTTTCTAGACTTTATTTTAACCTTTTGGTTTACTATAAAAAAAAACTAATATCAAATAGTGCTATATACTTAACAGTTTGTTGTAGGACCAACACAAAGCGGCAAATAAAACCAGAGAAGACTGTACTTCCTACTACTCTAAGGTGTCTATGCATCATTATGCATTCCTCACCATAGGTCAGTTGCTTAGCGACCAGGGAAGTAGGGAACTA
Source organism: Rattus rattus (assembly GCF_011064425.1). Classification (NCBI taxonomy): domain Eukaryota; kingdom Metazoa; phylum Chordata; class Mammalia; order Rodentia; family Muridae; genus Rattus; species Rattus rattus. The sequence continues at coordinate 61,658,909 of NC_046160.1, forward strand.
TTAATTGAAAGTATTCTGTATTGCTGGCAGTGCTTGCTGCAGGATGCTGAACTTAGGAATAGCAAACACTGTCAGAGAAAAAGACTGCAGGGGATAAAAGAAAAAGGGTTGCAGCATTATCAGACTTGAATTCTTGTTTGTTTCTTTCTTTGTTTTGCATGGGGATAGTTTTGGTCACAAAATGCTTTATTTTTTTTCTCTCATGTAAAAAAATAGCATTAACTTGATTTTACCATTAAGAATAATTATTAGAATCAGAACTGTAATATCTATTAAAAATAAAGGAACAGAGGATAAAGAAAAATTAGATGTAGCAACAGGTTAGATCCAGGACTCTTTACTGTCTCTGTGGTGTTTCTGGTATTGGCTTTTAGGGTGGAAACACAGAGGAGAGAAAATGAAGATGAGGTACAAAATTGAACACACAGGAAAGTAAAATTGAGAAACAAAATAGCAATATTCTACTGGCGGTCATTTAATAAATATGTTCAAAACATTTTCTACCATTCTTTGAAACCTGTATGGACATTAAGTAAACTATCAATTATTTCTTTCTCCTTTGTATGGAATATATATCTAATATGCCCATGTAAAGGTTATGACCAAGTTAACTCAAATAAATCAGTAGCCTTCCTCTACACAAAAGAGAAACAAGCCGAAAAAGAAATTAGGGAAACGACAACCTTCATAATAGTCCCAAATAATATAAAATACCTCGGTGTGACTTTAACCAAGCAAGTAAAATATCTGAACAATAAGACTTCAAGCCTCTGAAGAAAGAAATTGAAGAAGACCTCAGAAGATGGAAAAATCTCCCATGCTCACGGATTGGCAGGATTAATGTAGTAAAAATGGCCATTTTACCAAAAGCAATCTACAGATTCAATGCAATCCCCATTAAAATACCAATCCAATTCTTCAAAGAGTTAGACAGAACAATTTGAACATTCATCTGGAATAACAAAAAACCCAGGATAGCTAAAACTATCCTCAACAATAAAAGGACTTCAGGGGGAATCACTATCCCTGAACTCAAGCAGTATTACAAAGCAATAGTGATAAAAACTACATGGTATTGGTACAGAGAAAGACAGATAGACCAGTGGAATAGAATTGAAGGTCCAGAAATGAACCCACACACCTATGGTCACTTGATTTTTGACAAAGGAGCCAAAACCATCCAATGAAAAAAAAGATAGCATTTTCAGCAAATGGTTATGGTTCAACTGGAGGTCAACGTGTAGAAGAATGCAGATCAATCCATGCTTATCACCTGTACAAAGCTTGAGTCCAAGTGGATCAAGGACCTCCATATCAAACCAGATACACTCAAATTAATAGAAGAAAAAGTGGGGAAGCATCTCGAACACATCCTGAACAAAACACCAATGGCATATGCTCTAAGATCAAGAATCAACAAATGGGATCTCATAAAACTACAAAGCTTCTGTAAGGCAAAGAACACTGTCTTTAGGACAAAATGGCAACCAACAGGTTGGGAAAAGATCTTTACCAATCCAACAACAGATAGAGGGCTTATATCCAAAATATACAAAGAAATCAAGAAGTTAGACTGCAGGGAGACAAATAACCCTATTAAAAATGGGGTTCAGAGCTAAACAAAGAATTCACAGCTGAAGAATGCCAAATGGCTGAGAAACATCTAAAGAAATGTTCAACATCTTTAGTCATAATGGAAATGCAAATCAAAACAACCCTGAGATCTCACCTCACACCAGTGAGAATGGCTAAGATCAAAAACTCAGGTGACAGCAAATGCTGGCGAGGATGTGGAGAAAGAGGAACACTCCTCCGTTGTTGGTGGGATTGCAAACTGGTACAACTACTCTGGAAATCAGTCTGGAGGTTCCTCAGAAAATTGGACATTGAACTGCCTGAGGATCCAGCTATACCTCTCTTGGGCATATACCCACAAGATGCCCCAACATATAACAAAGACACATGCTCCACTATGTTCATAGCAGCCTTATTTATAATAGCGAGAAGCTGGAAAGAACCCAGATGGCCTTCAACAGATGAATGGATACAGAAACCTGGTACATCTACACAATGGAATATTACTCAGCTATCAAAAACAATGACTTCATGAAATTCATAGGCAAATGGATGGAACTGGAAAATATCATCCTGAGTGAGGTAACCACAATCACAGAAAAATACATATGGTATGCACTCATTGATAAGTGGCTATTAGCCCAAATACTTGAATTACCCTAGATGCACAGAACACATGAAGCTCAAGACGGATGATCAAAATGGGAATGCTTCACTCCTTCTTTAAAAGGGGAACAAGAATGCCCTTGGCAGGGAATAGGGAGACAATGTTTAGAACAGAGGCAGAAGTAACACTCATTCAGAGCCTGCCCCACATGTGGCCATACATATTCAGCAACCCAATTGGATAAGATGGATGAAGCAATGAAGTGCAGGCCGACAGGAACCGGATGTAGATCTCTCCTGAGAGATGCAGTCAGAATACAGCCAATACATAGGCGAATGCCAGCAGCAAACCACTGAACTGAGATCGGGACCCCCATTGAACCAATCAGAGAAAGGACTGGAAGAGCTTGAAGGGGCTCAAGACCCCATATGAACAACAATGCCAACCAACCAGAGCTTCCAGGGACTAAGCCAATACCCAAAGACTATACATGGACTGACCCTGGACTCTGACCTCATAGGCAGCGATAAATAGCCTAGTAAGAGCACCAGTGGAAGGGGAAGCCCTTGGTCCTGCCAAGACTGAATACCTAGTGAGTGTGATTGTTGGGGGGTGGGGGTAATGGGTGGAAGATGGGGAGAGGAACACCCATATAGAAGGGGAGGGGGAGGGTTAGGGGAACGTTTGTCTGGAAACTGGGTTGGGGAATAACAATCGAAATGTAAATAAGAAATACAGTTAATAAAGATAATAAAAAGGATATGACCAGTTATCAATGAATTTTCAGAGTTAAATATACTAGAAAGAAAAGACCAGGACAAATTATTAAACTGTCTCATATTCATGTTACCTTATTTGCTACGAATATTCAGGTATTTTAACTCTTTCCTTCCAGACTTTTCTATACCATAGATATAACATTCTCTCTCTCTCTCTCTCTCTCTCTCTCTCTCTCTCTCTCTCTCTCTCTCTCTCTCTCTGTGTGTGTGTGTGTGTGTGTGTGTGTGTGTGTGTCTGTCTGTCTGTCTGTGTGTGTGTCTGTCTGTGTGTGTCTGTGTCTGTGTGTGTGAAAGAGACAGTGTTGGTCTGGCCTGATTTCTAGTGAAGGTAGGGAGGTGACAGACTCTGAATTAATGATGGAGCTGTGCTAGAGTTAAAATAAGTGTTAAAATATATTTGATTATTATTTGACCCCTTTATATCAATGAAGAATGAAGAATAAACTCAATATCGAATTTGGACTGTATGTCAAAAATTTTGTAATGTAATTATCTCTTTGTTTATTTATCCAATTTTATACATACAAGCTCCTCAGGCTTGAGGTGGACTCTTTTCTTTAGAGTTGATTTATAATGAGGAGGACAGTTATCACTGGGAATAGAAGTCCTTTTCTATCTGTTAGACCAGCCTGCCTTAGTTCCTTCCCTAGTACATCCTTTAAACATCCATATCACACAGGTAAGGCCCACGATGAGGTCCTATGGATGAGGAAATTGTGCACATATACATGCACACACATAAGAAAAGAGAGACAGAGTGAAACAGAGAGAAATGAAGAAAGGGTGAGTGAAGGTGAGTGAGGGTAGTATTTATTTTTCCACCAATATAATATTTTTATTAATTGTTTGAGAATTTTATGCAATACACCCTATTGCACATTCCTTCCATGCCAATCATTCCAACTTTGTTACACCACCCCAAAACAAACAAACAAACAACAATAACAAAAATCATCAAGCTTAATTTCTCTTGTACATATAATAATTGGGGCATGGACAAACTTTCAGTAGGCAGCCCCTTAAAAATAATTGAGTTCTTCCCCATTCCACCGGAAGACATCAATTGTAAAAAATGCTAAATTTAACCATCTTTATCACATTTTTAAGGATTTTCTTCAATAGCTCCTTTCAGAAATGTTTTTTGTTTGTTTATTTGCTTGTCTGTTTTTGCTTGTGCTTTCATTGTGTTGGGTAACAGATTGTCCCAGAATCTTTCAGTGTATCTAATTGCCAGTTTTGAGTGTGCAGCTCTATATCACAATAGCACTATCAACCCGGTACCCTGGATGTGCTGCTAGGATCTCAAACATCAACATGGTTCCTGGTGGCAACACAGACCAACATGAACAAGTTCTTATGCAACTGAATGGACCATGAACATCAACAAGGTTTCTGGCAGTAACCAGGACCACACATATCAAAATGGTGACTAAAAGTAACATGGAACAAGGGCATCAACATAATTTTTGGTCACAGCATGGACCACAGACATCAATACATCCTCCGGACACAGCATGAAAAGTAGGCCTCAATATGGCTTCTGGCAGCAGCCCAAATCATGAACATTAGCAATTTTTCAGAAGACAGACCTGACCATAGAAGTCTTTCAAAAAGGATCAGTCTAGAAAATGAACCATTCTACCTCACTGGATATCTTGTTCTTACTCAGTCAAGGTAATCCTGCCATTGTGCAGTGTATCCAGGGGGCAGGACCTGATCCTCTGTCTCTGTCTCTGTCTCTGTCTCTCTCTCTCTCACACTCTCACTCTGTGTGTGTGTGTGTGTATGTGTGTGTGTGTGTGTGTGTGTATATATATATATATATATATTTGTGTGTGTGTGCATCTTTATGTTCTTTATACATATGTGTGTGCGTGCATGCCAGTGTGTAAAATCTTTACAGTGCTGGCAATTCCAATACTGATATATCTATGATAGTTCCGGGACCTAAAACATAGGGATCACGTACAAGAAATGGATAAAAGATTATAAGAGCCAGAGCAAGAAGTTTGCTTTGAAAAATCATAGCCTAGAAATGTCAGAGATGCTACACACATGATGTCTCACAATCATGTCTATTTAAACCAGACCTGAAGAAGGATGAGGTCATGATAATATAGATGTGGAAAAGCTCAGAATATCTCAACACTATTCAAAGAGTTACAGCAATTTATAGAATGCTGAGATTAAGAGCAACCATTTCTCCCCAAAAAAGAGATGGATAGGTAGGTAGATAGATAAATAGATAGATAGATAGATAGATAGATAGATAGATAGATAGATAGATATAAGGTAGAGATAGAGACAGAGATAGAGATGATATATATATATATATATATATATATATATATATATATATAATCTCAGCAATTAAAAAAGAAGACCATAAATTTTAACGATAACTAGGGGATTACGTTGGAGGAATTAGAGGGAGAAAAAATGTGGGGGGAAATGTAATTATTATCTGAAAAAAAATTAGCAAATGGTCAGCTGTTACTATTCAAATCTCAGGATGTTAAAGAACACTTGTCCGTTTATGGAGGAGAGTACACTCAGAAACGTGTATGTGAAACACGTGTACTTGGTTATTTTTAATGCTCTTTGGCCAGCTCCACCATCTGTGACATCTCTAAATGAAGCTTCTGGGAACACTTCAGTAAGTTCTCTCAATAAGTTTCTTTACAGGGGATTTATTTATTTATTTATTTATTTATTTATTTATTTATTTATTTATTTATTTATTACTTTTTTGTTTAATTTGCAAGGAGAGTCTGACCTATAAACTGCCAGGTACTGCTGTATAGGAAAACATACTGCTGAGAGTCCTTGCCTTTCTGTCATAACTGCACATCTACAGCTAAACACTATAATTTTAATAAATTGAGAGGAAAAAACAGTTAGTTTAAGTTATACCAATGAGGCAAAAACCCTATGAACCCATAATGTATTGTAATCTTTGATTTTCTCATAAGTTAGCTCACAAAATCAAAAATTTTTATGTGGTTTTGGAACTTTACAGGATATTCAACTTGCTTCAACCTTCTTGGTTGAAATTCACATCCATCATGCATTGTAAGGCAGCTAGTAGACCCAGGGGAAATGAGTTCAAAATATTTTTTTTGTTTCTATGGAAAGTTTAGAAGTCTGTTGACTCCCTAGATACTTAGGTTGGAAGTCTTTCACGCACTGTTTTGTCTTTCTTGTTTCTTTTCATACACATGCCAGATTTTTCCCTTTTTTTGCCTATTGTGTGCACTTGGCTGATTTTCTAGGCATAATGCCCAGTTAGTTTAATGTGTACTTATTATTGTCTATAGCATTATGGACTTTGTTTTGAAACTGGGCATTCTATAAATTATTAATGATTATTATTATTATGCTTTAGAATCTACTTTGCTTTAGAGCTTAGAAACAGAAGTAAACACTGAGTCAATATCAATAGTAATATCAAAGAATTTCCAATGTAGATTTCATTCAATCAGAAAAGAGAATAATAAATATTTTATGTTAGATAAAATAAGAATATTTTCATAAATAAACAGAATAAAACATGAAGTACTAAATCTATCACTTGATTGACCCTTGACTTGATATAATTTCTACTTATTTTTTCTTAATCATCACCAAATTACTTTGAACACAAACCCAATATTAAACACATTGTTTAAATATATTTGATCAGAGAATGCTCTCTTATTTAGTTAAAATGTTCATGTATCAGAATACATGATCAAACATTGAATAGGTAATAACCAAATTTTTCTCTAAATTTTGAAAAAAAATAGTATGAATGGAATTATCACCTTTACAAAAATCATATTTATTATTATAGTACAAATAAATATTTTAATTAATGGAAACACATGAAAAATAGAGATATGTTTAGGAAGGAAATATGTTTCTAGCACAACAGAAAAAATTGGTACTCATAAAAATGCACTGCACCTGAGCGAATTTCAGGTCTTTACTAAATAACTTAATGCATAGTAGTTTGAAGTACTTCCTAAGTAGAATTGAAGTGAGCAAATATACCAATCCAATAAAGAAAAAACTTATGTAAGGGTCCATGATTCACTGAAGAATGAAAACTTGAAATCAAATAGTATATAAAGGCAAAAGGTGTTTTATTCTGTAGAAGTCCAGCATGCTGGTTTCTCCCATTACCAGAATTGTGAGACAACCAAGTGAGCTTGCAGGCCTGATTTAAAGCCTATTAGAGAATTCGCGAGTAGGTAACCTGTATGTTCTGTTGGGTCCATCTCTACAGACATTCCATTACTGGGGTGTAAGTGCTGGAAAATTACTGTGGAGGTCTGGAAATGGTTGCTGAGGAAGTTTGGAAACTTCTGCTGACCCATTGTCCTTGCCTCAGGCCAGATGGAGGGGCAGCTCTGAGGCCTGAAGTTGCCTGGAATTGCTCAGTTCTAGGAAACAGTTCTAGGCCTAGTCTCAACTGCCAATTTGAAGCTTGTCATGGATTCAGCCAAGCCTTCCTACTCACAAGTGATAGAGTAGAACTCACGTCCTTTGCTTGCTGCTTCATTTGCTATGAGCCCACATGAACCCTGCTTAGTTGCTTAAGTGGGTCATGTTCTTCTGTTCTACTTCACCCCTCTGACTTGTCATCTTTCTTCCTTGTCTTCAGCTGGGTTCCCTGATCTCCATTGCTTTGAGGAGAGGGACTGAAGGGATGTCTCCAGATTAGACTCTCTGTATAAGGTCTGGGTGAGGGTCTCTGCTCCTTTTCCCAGACGAAACCTTTCTAATGATGACAGGGCAGGTAGAATATCATTGACAATTATGGCATTGTTGTTGTTTGGTCAAATCCTATGTCATGGCTATTTGCTTGGTGTTTTCGTGGGATTCCTAACAATGGAAGCCGGTCTATCTCTGATTCTTTCTAGATATTTGAATTGTTTCCCCCCTGTTGGGTCTCCTTGTCCTGCCTGGATTTTAGAGATTTTGCCTTAATTATTGTATCTTGTTTTGCTTTGTTTTGTTTTGTTTGGTTTGGTTTATTTTCTTTTGTTCGACTGTTGTCTCTTGGAGACCTGTTGTTGTCTCTTGGTGACCTACTCTTTTCTGAAAAGGAAACTAAGAGGGGCAGGATCTGGGGGAGAGGAAATGTGTATTGGTGGAATGAGGAGCTTGGAAAAATGGAGAGAAGAAAAACAAAGGACAAAAGCTAATTTGGAACATAGTATTTTAATTCTTTTTATATGGAAAGCAGATGTCTTGGTTCGTAGCTTTTTCTTCCTAATGAAAATATAATAAAATGATATTGTATCCATTAAAATTAATCCTCCTTCCTCTCAGTCACACAATACTCACAATTTCTCTGTGCATCTCTCTGCATCTGTCTCTGTCTCTCACTCTGTCTCTGTCTCTCTCTTTCTCATACATACACATACACAGAAACACACATACTAGTGAACGCACATACAGTTCCTTCCCCTTTTTTGTTCCTCTTTGTTTCATTTTTTGGAGGATTATAAATATTTTAATCCATATTCCTGAAATAATATGCAGGATTTGATATATTTTATTAAAAATCTCCAATTCCTTTGGGATAAAAATGTTTTCTACATTTTTCATTATTCTAATATTGATTCAGCTTCAGTGTTAATTTATATGCAAAGCAAATAATTTTCCCAAACTTGTAAAGGATATGCATTATCAGAACATAACACCTGCAGGACAAAAGAGAGGTTAATTTCATTGTTGCTCCGAAGCAAAAGGAGATCATTATGGAGCCTGCAGTAACCAAGCTCTGTGAAATAGCTGTATTAGTCATTAACTTTCCAGCACTAAATTTCATATCAAACTCAATTAACTACTACATAGCTTTTAATGACAATATTTTCTCAGATGCAGCTCTTGTTTACTAATAAGATTTCATACCGTGGCTATCTGTCCCATTACCTATCAATGTTAGTATTCGAGTCTTGATTTTCTCCAAAGAAAATGGGGCAATGAAAATTGCATTTGCCAAAAGTTCCCCTTGACTTATGTTGCAGCATTTCAAGTGTGTTAATGTGCTGCTTTAGAGGCTAAAGGGAATGATTACATGGAAAGCCAAAGTCGCTGTGCAGAACTACATGCAGGATGAGTTAGTCTTGCTATTCATGCACCTTCCTCAACATACTGCTTCTGTATTGGAATTCAAGAGGATCAGAAACATCTAAATTGGAAATGTCCCTTAGTATATTTTTATCACAGTGAAAGTCAAAGTCTAGAATGACAAAAAGGCACCAAATTAATGTCATCAGGAAACAATTTACGCAGCTAATTAGCATAACATTCTCATTTGAAAAGACAGATGGATGAAGGGGTCAAGTCATTCATAGCCTGCAGTAAACTGCTTCAGTCTTTAATCCCCTGCTGTTACCTATCAACTGGTACTCTTTTTATGGATTCAGATCCCTGGAAGGATTTAGATTCCCCACCAGATTGATTTGCCTTGTCCCTTTAGGTTATATTGACAATATATTTCAGTATTTTCTCACAGAAAAGAGAATCTGAACTACTAACACCTGAAGTATTGGAATGAATAAAATCTGAGTGCTTTCACAACTTAGTTGCTTTTACAGGACATGTGTGCATTCACATACACACATGCAATCACTGTTGTGTAAGGAACCAACAACAGCAAAGTTCTCAGGGAGGAATTAAAATTTTAAGAATGACTGGTGGCTTATGAAGACAATTGCCTGCAGTCGCTGCTCATGAACATAGTCAAACCCTTTAATTGGATGTTAGAAATAAAACTGAAAATATATATGATTTCATATATAATCATATATATATATGATTAGTAAGATCTATTATATACTAAATCAGACCCATGAAATATAAGAAAAAATAATTAAAACTGAAAGTAATATAAAAGTTGTTACTTTTACTTTATATATATATAGATAAATTGTGTTCTCTGACTACTGAATTAGAGGAAATAATCTAGAGGCTGTATCACATGATTTAATCAAATAAAAATTTGTCTTTCTTAATTCTGTAAGCTAGAGGTATGAAATTAAAGTATGGTCAGACTGGATCCCTCTGAGGCATTTTATTTGAGATTTAGTTACTGGCAATGGTCAATAATTGCCATTGGTTTGGATATGTACACTCACAAACTTACTACCTATCTGTGGCATCAGCTGAAAACCTTTTAGAGTATATGTGTGTGCCATTCTGTGGTTCATGCTTTTGTTTATGAAGAAAGCAGTAAAAAATACCAAAACAAACAAACAAAACAGCAACAACGAAAACCCTATTTCCAAGTAAGAGTACAAAGAAATATGTTTAATATCTGAGCATACCTTCGTATGGACAAAATTCAAAACATAGCATTTATAAACCTTAATGTTGATTGATTATTTTAAAATTAAGAAATAAATTGAATAATTATATATTTTCCAAAAATAACATGAAAAGCAAAATAAATTACATGACAGATGTCCACAATGTGATTGGGTATTTAGTGTCATCAAGGTAAACTAAAGAATATTGCCATGCATAGCCATGACAGGGATATTTGTCAGTGTAGTCAGGACTTCACCAGCCAGGACTTTCTTCAGTTTCAATGCTTAAACTTCAACTGGAAATGGAAGTAGATTTGTGTCATATGTTTCCTGTAAGGAGTTTCATGCCTAATCATTTATATCAAAACCTGTATTTTCTATCAAGAAGGAGATTTCTTAGCATTTGAACATGTGGAACTGTTCTCTAAATCCTGATATCTTCATCTCATCTGTGTCAAGTTAGTATAGTTCCATCTGTGCCTAGTTGTAAAGTTTGGATTATATGTAAATCTTTAAGAAGTAGAATAAGAATAGGCATATAGGATATATATATATATATATATATATATATATATACAAAATAACTAAAAAAAGTACATGAGCTCATGAGAATTCAGATAAATACCTTTTCAGTAAAGTGAAATGGAATAATAAAACTGAGAACAGATATTTATCAAATAATAGGATTTTTTTCAAAACTAGAAATTACTGCCTATTACAGGAATGTTGAAAAATATGGGAAGATACTAAAGATGTTTTTCCTAGTGTTTCAATATGAATAGCAGAAACGGGAAACGGATAACAATTAAGCTAAAGGAATACATACCCTTTAGGAAAGAAGTTGAATTCGAGTTGGATGCATGTGAATTAAGAATGGAAGTTGTGACCAATGTACTCATATTTCTAAGTTAATATGAATTATATAGATTTGGAATCCACTAACTTCAGATCTTTCACTGTACATTTTAAGTATCATCAGTCTTACAAAAAAGAACAATATGGGAAAATGTATGAAATTAGTAAAACCTAGCTTTTTTTTTTAATAGTGAAAGTTTGAAGGGTAAGGAGAAAGGAAGTGGGGTAGAAGGGTACATGATCTGGGTGGGGGAAAAGGACTGAAGCCCTGAGTGCCAGCAGTAAGAATGGAAACAGGGAACATCTGGAGGTAGGAGGTGGTATGACCCTGCAGAATGTACCAAAGACCTGGGAGGTAAGAGACTCTCAGGCCCGGAGACAGGGAAGGGGAATAACAATTGAAATGTAAATAAGAAATACTCAAGTTAATAAAGATGAAAAAAAGAAAGGAAAAAAAATAAAGGGACCCTAGATGGAATGCCCTACAGTAGTGAGAGGGAACTTGTAGAGTCCATTCCCAGAAGAAAGACAGGACATCAATCAAGAGGGGGATTGGGTTGCCATCCCACAGTCAAAACTCTGACCCATAATTGTTTCTGTTTGAAAGAACTTCAGGTATGGAAATGGAGAGGAGCCTGAGGAAAGGCAGGTCCAGCGACAGGCCCAAAGTGGGATCCAGCTCAAGGTGAGGCCCCAAGGCCTGACACTATTACTGAGGCTATGGAGCAATCACAAAAAGAGACGTAACATGACTGCTCTCCAAAAGACTCAACAAGCAGCTGAAAGAGTCAGATGCAGAAATTTGCACCCAACCAATGGACAGAAGCTGCTGACCCCTGTGATTGAATTAGGAAAAAGCTGGAGGAAGATGAGGAGAAGGGTAACCCCAGCAGTCTCAATTAATCTGGACCCCCAAGAACTGTCAGAGACTGAATCACCAACCAAGCAGCATACACCAGCTGCTATGAGACGCCCAACACACATACAGCAGAGGACTGCTGGGTTTGGGTTCAGTCAGAGAAGATGCACCTAACCCTAACAAGACTGGGGACCCCAGGGAATTTAAAGGTCTGGTGCAGTAGGTGGGATTAGGACATCCTCTTGGAGACAGGGGTTGGCTCAGAGGAGGTACGGGAACGTGAAACTGTCAGAGGGTGTTTAGGGAAGGAAATAAAATCTGGAGTATAAAAAAATTAAAAATTAAAAAAAATCTTCAAAAAAAATTCTATGCTTGTTTCTTCATCTCTATGAGTTCATATGACCTTTAGTGAGTGGATGTAGAGGGCTCTGTTTTCCTGGTGTCTTTTGCCCATCACAGATTATAATTTTATAGATTAATATAATGTGTTAAATTAAACTAATTAGAGTTCTAAATTTTAAAAATATTGAAATGATTGCCTTATAACAGTAACAGATAGATTCATACAGACCAAATAACTGTGACCATATGGGCTTCCAATTCCATAATAAGTTTTGCTACATGAGAAAACATAGGTCTCCTTGCATAATGTTTTCCGTATAGTTCTCTGTTCCCATCTGCTACATGAGGAAACCTCTCATGATTGCTCAATAAGGCACCAATATATGAATATCTTAGGAGTCATTTTATTGTTAATTTTAGTAACAAATTTTTAGACTAGTAGTGTTTGTTTTCATGAGATTGTGAGTTTCTTGGTCTCTGTCACCCAAGAAGTGTTATATATTGGTTCCAGCTAGTGGAGTGGATGTTAGATCAAGTCAGACATTGGTTTGCTATTTCTTCAAGTGTTGTGTCATCATTGCCCTAGCATAATTTACAGGCGGGGGAGAATGTAGGTAAAGTTTTTTGTGGTTGGGTTGGTCTTCAAATTTCTCTTTGAGTACCCTGAAGAATACCTTCCTGAACCGAAGCCACTGGAACATGGTGGTGAAAGTTCTATATATGCACCAACTCTGCTTCTCAATGTTCAATGAGTTGTGTGGGTAAAGTTTTCAGCAATGGGGACTTCTTGTCAGTTTTTGCAGAACAACCTACTCTTGTCTTAACAACAGACTAGGGTGTTTGGTGATTTACAAGGGATCCCTTTGTGCAACAAATCAATTAGATGTAACCCAGTCATGGTAGTTGAAGCTTTATTAGATGATAATAGCTGAACAATTGGGGATCTATTTCTCATTATTTGGAAACTTCTTTAGTCAAGGCAGATGCAGCCATATCAGAAACTTGGGCAGTTAGACACTATCAAAAGAGAATGAAAAAAAGGAATGATGAATGAAAGAAGGGTAGATAATAAAGAAGGCATGAAGAAAAAAAGGAAGGAAGAAGAAGAGAAAAGAGGAGGAACAAGTATGGATGACCCATGTTTGTTTTCTTTTACTCAATAATCTCTCACTGCATCTATGGGTAAGGAAACATTGCAGATGTCTTGAAAAAATTATAAGAACAATAATGTCCTGGAGAACTTTCTTTTTCTTTTTTTTCCCTGAAATGACTGTGCTAGCAACACTGTAGCAATATCAATGGATATGTTAATATTTGTGTCCATGATTTGGGGGGAAAGGAGCAGCCAGGAAAGCTAATTGTCTACATAGTGGTCTACAATTAAGGTGTAGAGGTGCATGGCAGGACCTGAAAATATCTTGAATCTTTTGATATTTGAATATTGAACAAATATCTAGGAACATGAGAGTTGAATCACATGGAAAGACTACGCACAAATTTTAAGACTGATAAGGTGTCTCCCTTGAAATTTCCTTCATCAGTGAGAACCATTGTTATCTGTCCCATGCTAGAATTTGGGCTTCTCCAATTTATGGAATTGAATTATTCTAAATGGAATATAAAGGCATTATAAGATTACTATAATTTGCAATTATTTAATAAAAATCTATTGAGCACTTCTGCATGATGGTTGGCTATCCCATTTAGCAACAATTATTACTTCTCCATAGGTGATGCTTTTTTCCTCCTGGAATTTCTCAAGATTTTTTCTTTGGCATTACTGATGCTTATGTGTGTCATACCTCTTTGTGATTTTTGACATTCAACTTATTTGATCTGCTCTGAGATTCCTGAATCCACAGTTTGTTCCATAAGTATGGAGCAGAGAGAAGGATAGTCCATGATGGCAGAGCCAAAGAATTAGGCTTTAAAATAATTGACTACTAATGTTTAGGATTTGCCTTACGTTTTATTGGTTCTTTTAAGTATCTTATTTATATATCTGGTTGACCCAATGAGTAGAATTACTGCATTGTATATGATCATGGATGTACAATCATACTGCTGGGTATAAGCAATCCACTGATGCATTCCCACAAATCAAAATGGCTTTCCCTCTCACTGCTGCCTTCATATGCCAATAGCTCTTCACCTAGGGGTGTAGTCTGAGAGGCACCTTTATGCCCATACTGGAACTATTGATTGATTTGATCTTGTGGATATCCTGTTCAGCTTACTATAGCAAATGTGAATTCACATATACCCCAGTATTGTCAATCCAGAAAATATTGTTCCACCAAACTCCTCCCTACCCTCTGGCTCTTAAGTTTCTTCTACCTTCTTTTCTACACAGTTACCTGAGCCTTGAAGGAATGCAGAGGCTGATATGGATGTCCCAATTGTTATGAATATTAAAAACCCCTCACATATTCTCTGTACTTTAGTAGTTATGAATCCTGCATTAACCATCATCCACTGAAATAAAATTCTTTGACAAGGTCTGAAAACAGTACAAATGTATTGATATACATATGACTATTTAGAAGATAGTTTGATAATTGATCATTGAGTAAAACAACACTTGGCTTATACCACAGTGCCTGTGTTTTACCTAAACATGCCTGGTGCCTTACTTAGGGTCTTACTGCTGTGAACAGACACTGTGACCAATGTAAGTTTTATAAAGGACAATATTTAATTGCAGCTGGCCTACAGGTTCAGAGGTTCAGTCAATTATCGTCATGATGGGAGCATCGCAGCATCGCAGCATCCAGGCAGGCATGGTGCAGGAGGAGCTGAGTTCTACATCTTCATTCAAAGGAAGCCAGGAACAGACTGAGTATCCTCAGGCAGCTAGGAGGAGGGTTTCCAAGACTACCCCCACAGTGACACACTTCCTCCAACAAGGCCACACCTTGTAATAGTGCCACTCCCTAAGCAAAGCATATGCAAACCATCACACCTAGATTTTTATGATACTTACAGGACCTGGCATGAATTTCCTCCTGTGGAAAAAGCCTGAGATCCAATGAAGTAGGTGGTTGACTATTCCATTTTGCATGGTAGAATGTTGATACAGAATACAGGGTAACTACTGATGACTCTGTCCTACAATATCTTAAAAAGCATCTTCAGGAAGGATAAAAATTCACCCAAAGAGAGTTGCCTTGTCAGCTTAAGGATAATTTCGCTAAGGGCTGACAAGATGACTGAACAATTAAGAGCACCTGCTGCTCATGTAAAGAACTGTCTTAGGATTTCTTTGTTGTCACACACTGCATGACCACAGAAATACTTTTAATTAAAAAAAATTGATTGGGGCTGTCTTACAGTTTCAGAGATTAGGTCCATTATCGTCATGGTGGGCAGCATCGTGGTGTCCACACATTATCTGGAACTGGAGAAGGAACTGAGAGTTCCATATCTTGACACAAGGGCAGATGTGGACTTTGTGCCACACTGGGTGTAGACTGAGCATAGGAGACATCAAAGCATGCCTCTGCACTGACACATCTTCCCCAATAAGCTTACGTTTACTACATCATGACTACATCTTCTAATAAAGACATTCCATATGAGCCAACCATTCAAACACATGAGTCTTTAAGGTTCATACCTATTCAGATCACCACAAGGTCCTATGTTTGGGTCCAAGTGTATGTGCCACAATGATCTGTACTCCAGCTTTAGAATATTTGATATCTTTGGCATCTATGTGAAACAGCACTGATGAGCACATAAATACACTCAAACATTATCCTGGCCAAAGAAACAAACAAATATATCTCTCATATATTGGTCCTAGCTTTAAATATTCGGTAAGTACATGTGGGACCCAAAATAGAAATCATCAGTAGGTGAGTTCTTTAAAGGAGGGGAGAACAGCACAATAAAGCTAAACAAAAGTAGAGAGGGGAAACGTTGATGATAGTAGCAAGGCCCAAGTGTATGGTAGACTAATGGCAAGCAAGGGCCAGGGAGGAGGGTGAGAAAATCATTTATGTATTGAAAACATATATGGAAGTATATTATTTAGCAATTCAGGTAAACTCACTTTGTATAATTTGTCCAAGTTCCATTTACTTAACGACAAATTTCTTAATTTTGTTTTTCTTTATAAATGACTAACATACTGCTAAATATGTGTACCATGTATTCAAAATTAATTCATCAGATAATAGACAACTAGGTTGATTATACTTACTTGCTGTTTTTTTCTGTTCTAATTATGAAAATTTTATTGATCTTATAAAATAATAGTTCTACAATGTTCTGTTTTGGTATTTTTGCTTTTGTTTTGTTTCGTTTTATTTTTTTCTTGTTTACTCTTGAAATTTTAGTTTAAGATATGTCCTTTACTTGGTCTTTAATCACTCAATTTTTCAAAAGAAAATATGCACAGTGTGATAATAAGTTATGAAAGAGTTTCTTATTTTTATTGTCTTTCTCTGAGTGATAGCATTTCCTTCAGAGATTTCTTGAGTTTATAAATTTCTGCATATATATGTCACTTATATTCAATTTTTTTATTTTTATCACAATAACTCTTAAAATCTTACCAGTTCTTTAATTCCTACAATTATACAGTAATCTGAAATCCCAGTTATTTGATCTAAAGATTCCATTTACACTTCAGGTTGTGGATAATTTTACTTCCAATGTGCTCAGAAATTCTCATGATATTACAAAACAAAGAAATATCTCACCTCAAAGAAAACAACTTAATCATCATAAACTGGTTAGTAGAAAATGAAAATATAGTACATATAGACAATGTTTATAAATGTTGTTCATTTATGAAGAAATTGTGATACTTACAGATAAATGGATGACATGTAAAAATAATGTATTAGAAGATTGAAGGGACTTTATGCACCCTGAACATGGCAAATATGGCTATGGCAAGTCTTGCTCTTATCCCCCATTCCCTCTTCCTTGCTAAAAACCATTATATTATATCCTAAAGGTAGCTATCAAGCTCTGGTCATTTATTAAACAAGTTCTTCTTCTTCTTCTTCTTCTTCTTCTTCTTCTTCTTCTTCTTCTTCTTCTTCTTCTTCTTCTTCTTCTTCTTCTTCTTCTTCTTCTTCTTCTTCTTCTTGCTTCTTCTTCTTCTTCTTCTTCTTCTTCTTCTTCTTCTTCTTCTTCTTCTTCTTTCTTCTTCTTCTTCTTCTTCTTCTTTCTTCTCCTCCTTCTTCTTCTTCTCTTCTTCCTCCTCCTTCTCTTCCCCCCTCCCTCCTCCCTCCCTCCTCCTCCTTCTTCTCCCCCTCTCCCTCCTCCTCCTCCTCCTCATCATCCCCCTCCTCTTCCCTCCTCCTCCTTTGAGGCTGGCTACTACCAAGGTGTAGCTACCAAAGTATTGAAATCTAACAAGCAAAAACCCCATTTGGCTCATGTAATTAACATGCTCAATCAAAATTAAACACCTCATCTCAACACAGGATTTTTCTTTTACTTATATAAACTACCTTTTTCTTATTTGCCCTGCTGTGTCTTCTCTGTCCAGAGGCAGTCCTTTGTCTGCATGAAACAAACATACCATTCATATCTCCCTTGTTTCCATCCCCTTCTCGAGCATAAGCATTCAGCTTCTAACTCCTGTGTTTGCCCCTACACACATTCCTTTGTCCTTTGAGGCAAATAAGTCTCCTTTGTGCTGAGACCTTGGTCTTGATGTGCCTGGAACCAATACCAGTTTCCTTCAAATGTAACCTAGCTCTAATGAATAAATACCACATAGTTTCTGTCATATGAAGATCTTTTCATCTAACTTTTTTACATGTGTTTATGTGCAAATAGAGGTACAGATAATAAAAATAGAAAGGCTTCATCTAAATTGAAAGTTGAAAGACAAATGCTGTGAACAAAACTGTACTAGCCAGGGAACATGAAGAGGGAGGAGAGAGAGGGTTTAGAGAAGAAGATTTCAAGAGTAAATCCAGGGGTAGGGTTTACATGCCTGTGATCCCAGCATTCAGGAAACAGAGCCATGAAGATCTCTGAGTTCAAGGTTAATCTACAGAACAAGTTCCCGATGAGCCAAACTTAGGCAGTAAAGGTATTGGAAAACACAAAGCTGATGATAATATAATAGAACAAGGAAGACATGGTCCAGCTCCAGCAAGCAGCAGAATTCAGCAGTTTCAGCCATGTGATCTGGCTTTTGAGTCAAAAAATAGAATAAACTACTGAGAAAATTGATGTTACTTAACTGTAGCTAAAAAACTGTAGCTATGAAGAAGAAGAAACCTGCATCACTAAGATGAAATCTGGGAAGTATTTTTCAAGAACACAAAGAAGCTGTGCTCCAGAGATAGGTAAGGTTGTACCTTGAGCTGCAACCTGGACTTGGTAAAGTGTAAGAATCGCACAGGTGCTACCATTTTTGAAGGTAAGAAGGGCTCAAGTCACTGAGAGAAGCTGAGGCTGGGCACTGTGAGAGGTAATGGAAGGCCATTGGAGAAGGTGCAGCCTCAGTTCAGTTGACAGCCCAGGAATGAAGGAGTCATGCAAAGAAGTTGAGGCTTGACACCATGAAGAGAACCTAGGAGAGGCCATTTGTGAAGCCTAGTTGCATTAGAGGACCTGAGTGTCCTAGGGATGTTACCATAGGACAGCAGCAGCAGTGGAATGGAGCCTAAAGCCCTGCAAAGAACCAAGCCCTTTAGAGGACACCAGAAGTTCATGTGAGGATCACTGACAATGGAACAGGAAGCTATAACATTTAAGTTGCCTTGGAGACCCCAACATAATCAAGATTCCAGAGTTGTGCTTAGGCATATCACCAATGGTGACTACAGAGATAGTTGGCCAAAGAGATCCAATAAAAACTCTGAAATGCTCTATAGTACAGTATTGTCAAATTGATGTTTCTCTGCATAAATGGAGAAAGCAAGCTGGTTCCTAACTAAAACATTCACCCACTTTGACTAGTGTTCATGGCAGTAGAAGTTCCTCTGCATACTACAAGAGAAAAAAGTCAATCATCAACTCAGCTACAAATCTGAAACCTACAAAGATCACCTGTTTGTCATATATGCTGGTTGAATGGTGGCACAAACATTGGGGAAATAACTAACTATTCTAATTGAGTCTAAGGCTCCTCACATGAGATGGGAATCATGCAAGACCCTGCTAGTGTGGCCAAGAAACAGAAGCAGGATAAGCTATGGGCCAAGTGGTAAAACCAAATCAAGTGCTATAAAATGACAGTGTTATGATGTTCTCTTATTCACATTTTTCTTCTTAGGATTATTACTGTGATGGAATACCATGACAGCAGGAGCTTGGCCAAGAAAGGCCCACAGTCTTGCATACAGCTGAATCTTACAGGCATTTTCGTAGTTGAGGCTCTCTCCTCTCTAATGACAATTCCTGTGTATGACATAAAACTAATCATCATACCCATCATCAGAGAAGTTTCTTCTTTCTGTAATAGGAACTAACAAAGAGGCCCACAATTTAATGATGTATGAAGATTAAGAGATTTTAGAGCATCCATTCCTAAATGAGATGTCTTCACCAAATCCTTCAATCAGGACTCAGGGATCTGTGCTAAAAAGATGTAGAAAAATTGACAAACAGAAGAAAAGGATTATGAAAAGAAATAGGATTATTTCAACACTCTAATGCTGAAAGATGGAAATGGACATAACTCCTATTCCTAATCAGGAAGGTATGTGTAAGTAATACCAACTGGCAAAAAAAATAATTATTATTGGGTGTATCAACCATATTGCAGAGTAGGTCATATGTCCGGTAATAGTTGTCTGACACAACCGTGAAGAGCTACAGTACAAAATCTTTACCACTAATTTTGTTTTATAAAATGAAACATTTATTTTGGCTTATACTTTCTGTTTTTCATTTCTTTATTGGATACTTTCTTTATCTACATTTCAAATATTATCCCCTGTAGGATGATGTCATACAGGTGAAGGCAGGTACAAGATAGAAAGAGGACTGTCATTGGACTAAAAGGAAGGATGGGTGGGAGAAAAGTTTTAGAGAGAGGAGGAGACTGGAGCAAGGGGGAAGAGAAGCAATGGAGAGAGCTTGGAGGCTGATGTTAAGATTCCTCTTTGCACACCTACAGTTGTTATAAATATTCTTAAGGGATGGATGTGTACAGGGCTTCCTATGTCTAGGTGGGCAACTATATCTTATCGCTTGGATCAGAGATTATTGACTTGTGTGTTCTTTCATGTGGCAATTTAAGTTCAAGAGAGTGTGTGATGGCTGGAGACACTGGGCCACCATGGAATTGAGATGTAAATTTCTGGCATGGTCGCAACCTGCCTTGGCAACTAGATGGGTAGAGAGATTGTTGCCAGTCTCAGAGAGAAGCCATCGGCAGTGTGGTATGGGATAGAGCAAGGCAGGTGAGAGGTTTTGCTGACCGAGATGAAGATATCTACCAGATATTTTGGGGCACTGTGGTTCCAGACCTACTACAGGGTAAAATAAACCTATTTTTATAATTTTACAGCAACAGGTGGTGAACCAATGTGTTGGGAAAAAATCCATTAGTAAGCCTAAGAGTGAGAGAAAGTTTTCTTTTCTAAGAGGGGCCAGAGTCATATTGAGTCACATGATGGCCCAAGGGCAGGAACCTGAAACAAAGAAGTCTAGTTAGTCCCCTGCTGTGATAAGAAGTGGCAGCTCTGAGAGTTAGAGATTAAAGCTGCTTTTTAAAGAAAGTTGTTTAGAAAGTCTTTCAGGATACTCATATTCCTTCTAATGTAGGATTCATGGGCATTTTGGGTTAAATCCTAGTTAGACAAGCTACGTCTTAATGACAGGTATTATTAGAAGGTGATTGAGTTTGTTTTTAAGAAGAGTGTACAAAGATTACCTGAATCATGTGGGGCATTTTCATCCATTGTTTAGAACTTAGATATGGAGAATTAGTCACTGACTCCAAGTAGCGAATTGTGCTATTTACAAGTTATTAAGGTTAAATAAAAATCTGAGGCTCCAGGTAGAGAGCTTAATAGATCGATATATTGTGGGTATTAAGGTTAAATAAAAATCTGAGGCTCCAGGTAGAAAGCTTGACAGATCAATATATTTTGGGCTTAAGTCCTGGTTTGATAAGTAACTTATTGGGATTATAATTGATAGAAGGTATTAATTTGTTTTATGAATTACCCCACTATAAGCCATATGGCTCTTTGATACTGGCTAGGAAGCGTTTGTGGTTATTTTTGATATTTATCACAACAAGAAGCTCACATTCTTTTAGTGTGGGCTCCACCGGAATTTTGGGTTAATTTCCTGATATGACATTAGAAAAGCCTAACAAGCTCATTGTTTAACACTATTGTTTTGATTACTTCCATGTTTAAAATTGTTTTGAATCTTCATAATGGGTGTGACTTTGAGTTTTATGGTTATACTATTACTCTGTGACAGAGTGCAAGATAAAAGCTTTTCTGGTAACAGACTATGGTATACAGTATTTTGAGAGAAAGATTTTATTTTTGTGTTTTTAAAAATGGCGATTAGACTCTGGAAACATCACAGAGTCATACTAATCAGATTTGAGAGAGGGCGGCCACCTGAAAAACTAGATTAAAGAGAATCAAACAAAAGGAAGATATTTTCATTCTAAACTTTTGTCTTGAGAATTATAGTTTGCAGAATGTACCTACTTTGATACCTGATCTCAAGGACTTTCAGCTGGGTCCAGTCAAGAGAGCTTCCTCAGGCTACACCATGTGCTCCATTTTCCCTACCCCTAACCTCTCCCAAGGATAGCTCAACACCCATGTACAGCTTGAAAAAGTTATTGAAAAGTTGTCACCCCGATTCCATGGACTTTGGGGGGAGGGATGAACGTCATTATTCTAAGGTTGTTTTAATGAGGAATTTAGAATTGGTCATAACTTAACAGGGAGGAATTAACTAGATTGAGTTGTACAGACATAATCTCATTTGCTACCATAGCTGAAATCATCTTTGCTTTGTTATAGAATTTGTTTGTTAAAAATGTTTAAAGCCAGTTCTTCTATTGATGCCATTACAAATTTCTGAGTTGATTACACATGTGAGTTGAGGGCCAAATAGCAAATTCACGGCTCTGAGTTTGTTAGAGTACTTTCATGATGATATAATAAGATAAGTTAATGGACAACAGTCCAGATTTCCTTATATAAATGGATGGTTTTCAAAAACGTCCAAAATCCACAAAATATGAGATTTAAAGTTATTTATCTTTTGTTGAGACATACCTGCTCCTAACAGTTACCCTTTGGCGGCTTTAACAAAGAAACTGAGCATCTCTACCTCCAGGTAAGGTAACTATGTATGGCTAGGCAGTCACTGGACAGACACTACCCATTTCATTTACAGACTAATACTGTCCAAAAAGAGAAACTTTATGCATAATAGTTGTTGACTGATAATCTCTACTGAGCCAGAATTATCAGACCTTCGAGGTTTCTGCATTTCAAGAGTCTGTCAGTTGATTTTGGGCCAGAAGGCTGAAAACTTGTGCTCACATGTTGCTAACAGAGGACTGTGCTAGAGGAGATTTGTCTCTACAACCTCTCAGTTCTGGAAGTTGTGTTAGGCTCCCTTTTTTCATAGATAATTGGTCATTCTCAGATTCCTGATGGGGTTGAAGACTGATTATAGTCTAATAGCCTATCAGGTTGTTTAACTCTGAAAACACATATTTTAATAGACAGCTATCAGATAGTATATAAGCTAGCCAAGATATAACATAGATTTTAAGCCTTTCTAAAGCTGGAATGGATAAATAAATGTTCTGTCTAACTGATAGTGTTGGACTTGGTGTTAGATATATTTTATGCTTTTAATCACAAAATGATACTTGTTGTGCTCAGCTTATATTTGAGAGAAAAGTTTTTTTTTTAATTACACAAAAAGAGTGAAATGTAGGATGATGTCATACAGGTGAAGGCAGGCATAAGATAGAACGAGGCCTGTCATTGGACTAAAAGGAAGGATGGGTGGGAGAAAAGTTTTAGAGAGAGGAGGAGACTGGAACGAGGGGGAAGAGAAGCAATGGGGAGAACATGGAGGCTGATGTTATGATTCCTCACTGCACATCTACAGGTTGTTATAAATATTTTTAAGGGATGGATGTGTACAGGGCTTCCTATGTCTAGGTGGGCAATTATACCTTATCAATTGGATCAGGGGTTATTGAGTAGTGTGTTCTTTCATATGGCAATTCCACCCACCCACTCTCTCCCACACTAGCATTCCCATACACCAGGGCATTGCACCTTCACAAGACCAAGAATCTCTCCTCCCATTGATAGCCTGACAAGACTATCCTCTGCTACAAACTCTGCAGAGTGTTTGTTAATACGTGGAGTCCTTGGTGTTCTCCATGATGGTGTTGCATACCACATCCTTGCTGAGAATAGACACGACCAGGTTTCTGGATGTAGAGAAAGTAGCCGTCATTTCAGTGTTTACTATCAAGTTGCCATGAGACATTAGTAACAGAGAAGATTATAGTCTCCTTTATGGTTTTTCACAATGGCTTTCTGTGTCACTTTTAAAATTTTATGGTGTGTTCTTTGGCACACGGGTGCATGCACATTATTATCAATAGAGTATATGGAGTATTGATTCTCTCTACCATGTGGTTCATAGCAAAGAAATTCTGCAGTGTAGACTTTGTAGCAAGTAACGTTATTCATGAAGATATCTTGCCAGACCATCACCTCAACTATACAATTTCATAAGCTGTTTATATGTATTTTTGTTATCTATCTATCATCTATTTATGTTTCTCTCTCTTTCTCTCTCTGTCTCTCTCTCTCTGTCTCTGTCTCTGTCTCTCTCTCTCTCTCTGTGTGTGTGTGTGTGTATGTGTGTGTGTGTGTGTGTGTGTGTGCGCGCATTATTCTTAATGTCCATACTCTTTTCCCCCAATATCCAATGTCTGGCTTAGTGCAAATACATGATAAATGGAGTTCATGGAGAGATCTGTGTTGAGGCTGGAGGTTGTAGGAGTTAAAGGTCTATATGGAGACATATATTTTGGTGTAGAATATACCTTTCCACTTTATACCCTAGGATTGATTTGACACCACTGCACTGTGCATGGCAGGCAATGACTCTACCATTGAGGCACATTCCGGCTTAGGAAGACTATTCACCTTCCGAAATCACAGAGAAGGAGGGATGAGGATACTCAGTTGGCAATTTTGCCACCCAACGAATGATTTTGAGAATGGAGGGCAGTGTTCTTTCAATACTGGAAATATTTAGCTCTTTGGAAGACCAGTGGAGAAACAATCAGTTCATACACTGTACTATGGAAAGTTTAGCCTGGCATGGTATGATACTCTCCTCATCCTGCACACGTGCCCCTAGAAACAGCCAGATTAGTCTACCCATCTGGTAGCAAGTACTAAATCATCAAATACTATGTTGAGGAATTGCAATTGAGGCATATCCAGGGCCAAACTCCTTCTAGGTAGTATGATGGACAAGGAGACACAATCTGATATTTCCTTGGGTGTGTGGCCTAAGCCATGTTTCATCAAGTCTGCAGTGCAAATATAGATGTTCTTTACTGTGTCAGAGTTAGCTCATAAATATGAGGTGACATGTGTCCAGGGAGTAATCAAAACCTCTAAACTGGGCTCTTTTCCTTTCAAACAGCTTCTCACTTATAATGTATCATGACCCCTGCCATTTCCATGAGTCACAGGATGAGGACTCACTCAAAGCTCTGAGTCAATCATTCTATCCAACAAGAGATGTAGGTATATGTATGACATGTTATTTGCCAGTCTTCCTCATTGGCCTACAGTCTCAAGTAAGAAACAAGGTATAATTGTCAGTAATATGATTTCTCACAAAACCTATTTTCTCAGAATATTTGTGAATAGACCGAGAAATGAACAATCACCTTACATGAGGTATGTGGATGGTTGTTAGTGTAAACTAGAAAGCTGATGGTAACAAGCAAATGTGGGTGGATGAGCAGACAGGAGACACAGAGCACAAATGGTGATAGACCAAGCTGCTTGTCCTACCTCCTGTTCTCTGGGTCTGGTTGTTGCTGGTTTATTTTGGTTTTTTCCTTATATATCAGTTTGATGGCCCCCAAGTGTTGCTGCTCCAGAGCCTTGCTTCGTGTTTTTGTTTCCACCTCAGTATGCTCTCTTTCTTCTTCAGCTGACTCTGATGCAGAAGAATGGGCTGTGGAGGTTGCTGGAAACATCTTCATTAAACTGCAAACTAAACACAGAAATAATATAACTAATAGACATTTTGAATCAAATGGATATAAAAGACATTTGTAGAGTATTTCAACTAAACACCGAAGAATATACCATCTTCTCAGCACTTTCTTCTCTAAAATTTACCATGTAGTTGGTCACAAAGCAAGCTTTACCAGATATAAGAAAATCAAAATTGGTCTTGCATCTTATCGGACCACTGTGAATTAAAAAGCTGAACTTCAACAACAACATAAACACCAAAAAGCCTACACTCTCATGAAAATTGAACATTGTCTACTTTAAGGTCTCTGGGTCAGGGAAGAAATAAAGAAAGAGATTTTGATTTCTAGAATTCAGTGAACATGAAGGTGAGATGCCAAACTTACTCCATTTTAGGACCAGCCTGAGTACCTGACCTGTAGTTCAACCCATGTTGCACTGGACTTCCAAGAAGAACACCATAGTTTATCTCTGGACCATACATCTCCAGTTATTCTCTAGCAAGAACCAATCAAAACTCGTCTGATAGTTCCAGATATATTTTCAGACTATTTGTGATTGTTCATGGTTTTGCATCTGAGCACCCACATGATGGCTTACAATAGTCATTCAATTAAATGTTTACCAGGTTGGAAACCCTGGCTTTCTCACCATTTCCTCTAAAACCTTGTTCTGCTGAGGGCTCAGCTTCATCCTCCAACTCTGCTATGTCAGTGTCAGCAGTGAGCCCAAGCTCCAACTTGAATAAAAATACACTAATGCTAACTGCATCAGAATCAGCTCCTTGGTGGTTTTTGGGATTTGGGAATGCTTCCTGACTGAGCACAGCAAAAGCACAACATATCCAAATTTATCGGACAGAATAAAATAGTGCTAAGAGGAAAGTTTATAGCACTAAGTACCTCTATAATGAAATTAGAAAGTTCTTATAGCAGAAATTTAAAAATACACCTGAAATCTAGAAGAAGAAGAAGAAGAAGAAGAAGAAGAAGAAGAAGGAGGAGGAGAAGAAGAAGAAGAAGGAGGAGGAGGAGGAGGGGAGGGGAGAGGAGGAGGGGGAGGGGAGGGGAGGGGAGGGGGAGGAGGAGGAGGAGGAGGGAGGAGAAGGGAGAAGGAAGAAGAAGAAGAAGAAGAAGAAGAAGAAGAAGAGGAGGAGGAGGAGGAGGAGGAGGAGGAGGGGGGGGAGGAGGAGGAGGGTGAGAAGAAGAAGAAGAAGAAGGAAGGAGGGAGGAGGAGGAGGAGGAGGAGGGAGAAGGAGGAGAAGGAGAGAAGGAGGAGAAGGAGGGAGAAGAAGGAGAAGAAGGAGAAGAAGAAGAAGAAGAAGAAGAAGAAGAAGAAGAAGAAGAAGAAGAAGAAGAAGGAGGAGGAGGGAGGAGGAGGAGGAGGAGGAGGAGGAGGAGGAGGAGGAGGAGGAGGAGGAGGAGGAGGAGGAGGAGGAGGGAGGAGGAGGAGGAGGAGGAGCAGGAGGAGGAAGGGAAGAAGAAGAGGAGGAGCAGAAGGAGGAGGAGAGGAGGAGGAGGAGGAGGAGAGGAGGAAGAGGAGGAGGAGGGAAGAAGCAGCAGCAAAAGAGGAGCATGGCAAGAAATAATCAAAATCAGGGATGAAATCAATCAGTGAGAAACAAAGAAAACAATACAAATAATCAGCAAAACTAGGAGCTGGTTCTATGAGAATAACAAAACACTCTTAGCTACACTAGCCAAAAGACAGAGAGACAATATTCAAATAAACAAAACCAGAAATGAAAAGGTAGACATAGTAGATATTGAGGACATTCAAGGAATCATTAGGTCTTTCGTCAAAAAGCTTGTACTCCACAAAATTGGAAAATCTTAGTGAAATTGATGATTTTCTAGACAGATATTATGGGTTTATGTTGGGGTCCAGCATCCACCCCGACACAGTGCTGGGCCTCTCAGGGAGGCTGGACACTAGAAGTTTCAACATGCTTACCTAATACCACCACTGGGCAGGTATTAGGCTGTAGGAAGCAGCAGGACACCGGCTCCAGGGGAGGGAAAGTGCGGTCTGAGCAGGAAACACAGCCATACCTGGCTTGGTGGTCCTGGGGCCTGCATCCAGAAGAGCCAGGCAAGTGGGAAAAGTGGGGAAGCTCTGACTGGTCCTGCAGAGATAGGAGATAGTCCTTCACTTGACTGCAGAAGGCTGCAGGCTTAGTGGTGGAGGTGTGGCTGGGAGCACAGGGAGACTTTTTTTCAAGAGAATTAGATGGCAGCTCTGTAGGTGAAGGCCTTCTCTGTGGCTCCCTATGGCGATACCAATGAAAAGACACAGTCAGTGGTTTTAAGGCATCTTTGTCATGGCAGAAAGTAGATGAGTAAAACTGTACCCAACTTCTAGGAGTGGGTCTGAGATTAAATACCTTTTGCAGGGAAGATTGTCTGGGAAGGAAAGGTGATTGGCTAAGCCTCTGGACCTTTAGCTACCTCATTATAATGGAGATCTGACTTGAGCATACTGTGACCTATCCTCTACCTGTGGAGGGGATTGGGGCGTTGCCCTTACTGATGGCTACATATTTCTGGAGGGCTATATGCTTGTGATAGGTTTGGTTTCCTGGGAGTCAGGCAAAACACCTATCGACCCTTCAGGGTCACTGGGGTCTCAAGTCTCCTCAACCAGGAACCAGGGTGCCTTCCATGGTCCCTCAAGATACAACTTACCAAAGCTTAATCATGATCAGGTGAACTATTTAACAGCTCTATAACCTCTAAAGAAATAGAAGTATTGAAGTAGTCATCAAAAGACAACCAACCAAAAAGGTTTAAAGGTTTTTAATCTGAATTCTACTAGACTTTCTAAGAAGAACTAATACCTATACTCTTTTAATTATTCCACAAAATAGAAACAGAAGGAACACTGCCAAGCTTATTCAATGAAGCCACAGTCACCCTAATACCTAAATCACGCAAAGACTCAAGAAAGCAAGAAAACTTCAGATCAATTTCACTTATGAACATTGATGCAAAAATATTCAATAAAGTTTTCTCAAACCGAATCCAGGAACACATGGAAAACATCATCCATCATGATCAGGTAGGCTTCATTTCAGAGATGCAGGGATGCTTCAATATATGAAAATCCATCAATGTAATCAATTATATAAACAAACTGAAAGAAAAAGAATCACACGTGCGTCTCATTAGATAGTGAGAAAAAAAAACTTTGACAAAACCCAAAACCCTTCATGTTAAAGTTTAGATAGATAACTGATATAAGGTACTTGCCTAACTCTAATCAAAGCAATACACAGTAAACAAACAAACAAACAAACAAAAAACACATCAAACTAAACTGAAACATAAAGCAACTTCTCTAAAATCAAGGACAAGGAGGTATATTCCCTATTTATTCAATATCATATTTGAAATTCTAGCCAGAGCAATAAGATAACTAAGGGATACAAAAGGGATAAAATCTGGAGAGGAAAAAGTCAAAGTATTGCTGTTTGCCGATGATACAATCATATACGTAAGAGACCACAAAAATTCTACTAGAGAGGACTTTCTTAGACTAACTGCCTGGATACAAAATTAATTAAAATAAAACAGTAGTCTTCTTTGATAAGTGGGTTGAGAAAGAAATTAAGGAAACAACAATCACAATAGTCACAAATAATATGACTTCTTAAAGATAATTAAAACAGAAAGAATTTTCAACAAATGGTGCTGGTCTAAGTGAATGTCTGCAAGTGGAAAAATGCAAATAAATCCATATTTATCACCATGGACAAAACTCAAGCCCAAGTGGATCAATGACTTTAACATAAAACTGGATATACTAAATATTACATAAAACTGGATACACTAAATCTTATAAAAGAGAAAGTAGGAAATAACCGGAAATCCATTGGTACAGGAGATAATTTCTTGAGCAAAACACCAATTACATAGGTTCCAATATCAAAAATTGTTAAATGGCACTTCATGAAACTACAAAAGTCATGTGTAAAACTTAGTATGACTGTAAGTGTCCACAGATAGAGTTCCATAAAATATATTCAATTTTGCATACCCTCCATAACATCAAATGAAATCTCTTTGAACACTCTCAAATGCTGTCTCAGAGTACATCTCAGACTAATGACATTAAATAAAGTTGCAAAACAATTATTAGATGAGAATGATTATCTATCAACACAATAATGAATCTTATACCATTTGAAAAATCACAACACTGACAAAGTATATTCTAAAGGAGTTAGTCTTATTTGTAAATGCATTGGCAGTACTAGAAATAGTTGACTTTGAAAACACAGGTTCAGTGACATGGTGCAAGTCTTGCACCAGTTGAAGGAACGTATTTGACAGAGAAGTTGGATGTTAACAGTGACTACTCAAACTTTTTGAAAAAGCCTTTTGGATTTTGGTTCCACAAAAATATGAACTCTTTGTAAGTGATAGAATTACCATATTGCAATTTCTAAGTGAGTGCTACATTCTGCTATAGAAAGTGCAGACCGAGACCACACTTTAACTGCAGACATGGCTTAAATGAATTTCAAAGGTTTTCTATAACCTGTCTTTTGAAATTTTTTAAAGCTTTGTTTTTAAAATATGTGTTTCATTTGAATTATCTATTTAAAAAAAAACCTTCACTAGTATTTCAACTGAGTGTCCTTAAACAATTTTACTAATTTTTCATCTTAGAAAGATTTCTTTATGTCCCCTCTTATGTTTAATTAAATAAATACTTTGCATTTGGAGTAAATTGCAGAAGAAATGCACAGGAACTGGTATGCACTCTGGCAAACTACAGACATTTCAGTGATGCTGATTCCAGTGATATTTAAACAGACAGGGTGTGCAGTTCACATCTGTGCCCTTCAGTTACTCTTCCACTTTCTGTCATGTGGTCTGCTAAACATAATTTAAGAGTTTCTAACATGGGTGAATGCATTCAATCCTAACTGGGTAGTATGTTTATTTTCGTTACTAAGTCTTTCCTTCAGAATAATCT
This sequence comes from Rattus rattus, assembly GCF_011064425.1. Lineage (NCBI taxonomy): Eukaryota > Metazoa > Chordata > Mammalia > Rodentia > Muridae > Rattus > Rattus rattus. Next base: position 61,689,421 of record NC_046160.1, read on the forward strand.
GTATGTATCCCGCTGAAAAGCAATCATTTTTATCTGTGGGAGGATAAATGAGAAGTCACATATCTAGAGCAATAATCAACTGGAACCCATGCTGCTAGCTCAGGTATGGGTTCATAATAAAATCTCAAGCAGGAAAACGGTTTCAGGCTGACTTTCTCAGTTGGGAGCTGAGGAGAACATACGTACAGAGGCAGAAACCAGCAAGTAGCCTTTGGCTACTTGAGAGATGAAGATATTGTAGAGCGGGTTTAGAACCTCATTCATTGGGTACCATCTGTTCTTATGTTTAAAGCACACATACATTTTTTTTTAAAAAAGAAGGTTGACAGTCATAGAAATAATAAATTACAAAGATCCCCATTATGTCTCCATTTTGGTATCATAACTGATAAATGACATTTCAAAGTCAGAGTTTGCTTTAAATTAAAAATCTGTTCACTTTGAGCAATTAATAAACTCACCTCTAGGCATGCTTTCAAGAAATGAATTAATAAATGAAATTAAAAATTAAGTTTTAATTAATTAAGAAGAAAATATTTGGCTGCTGGTTCTTTCCGAACCATTTACTTTAAATACACAAAGCAGAACTCTAGAGTATATTATAAAAAATGTATTATCTAAAATTTAATTTCAGTAATGTCTATGGATGTTTTTTGTACACGCACTTGTGTATTGTCTGTACTGTAAGACTCTCAGACCTATCACATTTTCATAAAGTTAGAGGTGAAACCTACAAGTCTTCAGTAAGGAATGTTAATGAACTCAGTTTTCTGAGGAAAAAAAAACAAAAACAATGTGTTGAATGTTTGGTTCTATGAATGCACCATCCATTTTATAGTGCATATTTAGATATTTTAACGTTAATGTCCTTGTCACATTGAATTTAAAGAAAGAGACACATTTGGCTGGCACATGTTTTAGCGATCATTGCTTTTTTTTTTTTTTTAACATGACTGACCATTAATAAATTACTGTTAAATGCATAGATCAATCAACACATCTCTGGAAACTCACCACAGAAGCTTGTTTTTGCAGCAGATGGCAATTTACAGGGGGCCCGTGACTGATCAAGGTACAGAGAATCAGAGACTGAAGACTACACAGCTCTAAGTGGAAAATCTCTATCCCACCTACTTTCAAGGATGAGGGATCATGGTGGAACAGGGAGCAGATGGATTGTATATGGGCAGGAGCAATGAATGAATACAGTGAAAGAATGTGTCCAGATACAACTGGGCAATAGACCTATGAAATCATAGCTCATATCATAGAATGCGCCAAACCTCAGTCAGCTGAATTTGAGCGCACCATATTCTCAGCATGCAGAAGCAGGCTGCCATGAGGCCCCTCTTTAGCTTTTAAGGTGAGGGCATCTGATTGTTTTCCTCTAAAGCCTTTGAGCTGCCTTAAAACTCTTTCCAAACGAACCATTTATTCATGTACAGAGGGTTTCAGCTCTGTGGTTTAGAGTATCGAAGAGGAATTATATTTTTTCTTCACCATATCTCTATAAATGTTAGATTTCAGATATTTTTCTTTCATCTTAAACTAATATCAGTTTGTCTGTAGGTGTTTGAAAACAACCAGTATGGTTAACATTCTCTCTTGTACATGACTACACCTTCTTACACTAAGTATTGCCAGGGGAAAAGAAAAAACAAGAGGCTTGGAGATCCTTCAACTCATGAATTGCTTGCCAATCAGACAGGAGGATCTGAGTTTTATTATGGAGCACCCATGTACAATTTAGTAGCAGTAATATGTGTCTTCAACTCCATCTCAGAGACAGTACAGTTCAACAAGCTTCCTGGTTATATTGTCAAGCTAAATTAGTGTGAACCAGGTTTACTTTCAGGTATGTCTCAAAAACATAAGGAGGTTAATAATTGCAAAAACAACCTATGTCAACATCTATCCTCTCAAACATACATGTACATGTGTATCTATATCATATATATGTATATATGGATATATATATCCATATATATATATAAATGAACATGAATATATTCACGCATATGTCCAACATGACAAAAATAGATACACACAAAGAGAAAACAGTAAACATGTCCTTTTGTGATATATATATATATATATATATATATATATATATATATATCAGTTCTGATGCTAAGATCATGTTACCGAAATGGTCCTTGGTTTGTCAGTAAAGAAAGCTGGGAAGAAGGTACATGGGGACTTTCCAGGAGGGAAAAGCAGACACAAGGAAGGAGAGGCAGGTTTTCTGCAGTTCTTTGGAGCGCTAAGAAGCCATGTAAGGTCTTGAGACGAGCTGGGGCCTCTGGTCACTGCTACAGTCTGGTGGCAAGGGATGTTTGGCAGGAGCTAGGTGAGACTTGCCACAGCAGTTCAGGGCAGAGATAAAAATATTATTAAGGGCATGCTTTTCCAGGCAGAAGAGAGTAACACCCATCAATTGTGTCCTAAGGCAAGTTGAAAAGGAAGAAACTGTGTATGTGTCCTTTATCAGCAGAATTAAGGGAAGATGGGAGAGGGGTGGTAGCATGGCTCTTCCTGGAGTAAAAGCAATAGTGTAAAACTACAAGCAACATTTACATATAGGTTAGAGTTATAAAAACAACTCAATTCAAAATGGCATAGGTAAATGACCCAAATAACTTTATTATTATTATTGACAATGAATGTTCATTTAAAGAAAAATAAAGACATTGAACAATAAATTGAACAGTAATTGTATTTTATCTTTGTAAAACATCTCATTTTCATTACCGTTTAAATTGCTAAATGCTGCTTTAAGAACAAATCAGATAGCCTGAGTATGTAGCTCACCAGTAGACTGCTTGTCTAGGGTATAAATGACTCTAAGTTCAATCTCTAACACTGCAAAAGTATATGAGACAACAAAACTCCAAATCATAATTTATTGATATAAAATTATATTCTAAATAAAACTAATTTTGAAACTAAGTTACTCACAGTGGAGAAAAGTCACTATGAAACAATAATGTTGTTTAGGTAGCATGGCAAGTCCTGAATACATAAAAAGAACATAAAGTTCCTTGTAATTATAACACTTGGAAGCTTTGAGAAACAGGTATGAGTGTTGAAATAAAGTCCTAAAACTACATTCTTCTAATTTTTATGATAATTTCTATGGCATCCACTCAAATATGGAGCCAAAGCAAATGCATTCAGAATTATGTAATGGGAAATGGTGGAACTCACGTGCTAGGTAACAAATATGTAATTTTCCTATTGTTTTATTTTTGTGCTGCTGAGTAGAGAAACATACAATTTCTATATTCTCAATCCCTACATGGTAATTTAAGATTGTCATATCAAATTTCAAAAGTTATAGAGTCCTATGAAGAATGGGGAGAGCTGAATAGTACTTAAAATAAATAATATAGTCTTTGTATTGTATGCCTTAGAGCCCTCTCTTTTCATCTAATTTAATACTTTTGTTTACCAGTGAAGGTAGTTTGGAATTGTGGCATTCATGTTTATTTTACTCAGTTATACTTCCCTTGATTTTTAGATTATTGTCTCCAATTGATATACCGCATCATTCATTTCTTTCTTCAGACCTACTGATGGACAAATACAAAGGGTGAAATAGCATAAACCAAATACATTTTTCTTCTGACACAAATACTATTCTTCGTAGATAAAATTGGAATTAGTTCGTGGTAGTAGGTATTTTTAAACATTGTTGTAAGCTACGGTGGACATAAAGGAGGGGCTTTGTTGGCATCACCCATGTTTCTAACTTTCATCTATACTCTGCTACTTTGGAGAACTCACACAAAATGCAGGCTCCCATCTTTAATTAATTAATTACATGTCCAGTGCTGTCACCTTTCTAGTCCTCCCCTCACAGAATCTCTCCATCCATCCCCTTTACCTTCTACTCTGAAAGGATGCTCATCCTGGCACATCAAGAATCTGCCAGATTAGGTGCATCAGCTTCTACTGACTCCAGACAAGGCAGACCTCTTGGGTAAGGGATGCTATGCTCAGGCTACAGCTTTAAGGAGAGCCTCTGCTCCTGTTGTTGGGGGACACACATGGAGACATATGTTTGCTACATATGTGCCAGGTGTCTCTTAGAAGCCCATGTGTGTTCTTTGGTTGGTGGTGTTGGCATTAGGAACTGGCTTTACAGTCAGGAACTAGATTTAAGGTCCCAGGTCATCTCTGAATCCAGCGATGATGGTGACATCACCCCTAGGCAACTACAAAAAGACCTGTGTATCTGTTATCATACATTCCCAGTGTCCAACCTGGTCCACCTGTTTACCATTACCTGCACAGAGTGGGTGCGGTTACATAACAGTCCACATAGAAGGCAGAGCCCACTGACTTTCCCCTTGAAGGATTTGTTAACCTGTTATGGTTAACATTCTCTCTTGTACATTACTACACCTTCTTACACTAAGTATTGCCAGGGGAAAAGAAAAGACAAGAGGCTTGGAGATTCTTCAACTCATGAATTGCTTGCCAACCAGACAGGAGGATCTGAGTTTTATTATGGAGCACCCATGTACAATTTAGTAGCAGTAATATGTGTCTTCAGCTCCATCTCAGAGACAGTACAGTTCAACAAGCTTCCTGGTTATATTGTCAAGCTAAATTAGTGTGAACCAGGTTTACTTTCAGGTATGTCTCAAAAACATAGGGAGGTTAATAATAAAAACAACCATTGCCAACATCTATCCTCTCAAACATACATGTACATGTGTATCTACATCACATAAATGTTTTTGTGGGTGGATTGGTGTCCTTATTCCTTCACTGAGGGTCCTGCCTGGTACAGGAGGTGGTCTCTTCAGGTTCCATGTCCCTACTCTTAGGCATCTTGGATAAGGTCACTGCATTGATTCCTGGAAGCCCCAGGACTCTGGGATGACCTGGTGATCACCCCCATGCCCCAAGTCCTAGATGGCTACAGGCTCTTGTCTTTATGTAAATTTTCTCCTTTCCTAAGATGAGAATTCCACTTACATATTGGCCAAATTTGATGTTTAATAAAATCTACAATCTTAAGTTTCATACATTGAAAAATTATCTGCTCTCTCTAAGTCTTCGGTAACAATTATAAAAAGATGCTGGCATACTGAATTTTTTGAAATAGTCCCAGCAGTGTGATACCATAACTTACTTTGCCTGTCAGCATTATCCTTTTATTTCTTAAAGACCCTTACATTGGAGAGGCATAAAATGGTCTGCACCATTAATTTCCCCACCCAAATAAAGTGTTTCTCAGTAGGTTACCCATGAGATATTTAAACTGGAGTGCAAGTAAGACAGTCATTAATTACTCAGATATGGATTCTGAGATGTAAACTTTGCATTCATAACATTATACATCTTCTGGAAGGCCTAAGCTGTGAGCTGGACAAGGTTGAATGGGCAGCATACAGCACACTACTGAGTTCTATTTCACATAGTCAGAAACTTGGGGCTATAAATTAGGCATTCAAAATTATCTCAGAGCAAAACAGGGCAAGTGGCATGTGTTTGTGGTATGTAATCTCTTTAAGCCCCAAAACCATGAGTCATGTCACCTATAAAAATGAGAGTTAAAAGTGGATTTGAAGTACATAAAAGTAGTAGAGGCACATTTAATCTGCATTTACTCAAATTCATGTGCAGTGAATATTTTTAAAATATTTTGTCTTTTATAATAATTGTTTAACCTAAGATTACATACTTTGTCTTTTATCAGGGATGATTTGTCCTTTATAACTTAGCACATTGTGTCATTTATTTAATATTCAAAACAACCAAATAAACTATACACTTAATAATATTCATATGTAGTTGATAAGACAATTACAGAAAAACTAAATATATTAATTCTACTCAGCCCCCATAAGTGAGACTCCGAAAACTTCTCTTAACAGCACCTGTGGACCATGATGGGCAGTCAGTTCAGAATGTTTCTGTTGACTTACACTGAAGCTTTCATTGCCCATAAGTATATCTTTGCTAATAATCTGTGTTCATAAAAGCCACCGTTCTAAGCACTGAATACATTGATAAACATAGCGCTGAAAGTGATAATTCTTTTAACTAAAGAGAAACTGGGCCACATTAAGGACTCCTTCAGTTTCTGTATTCCATTCATGTTCTGTGAAAGACAAATAGAATTTTCTTTGAAAACTTTTCTAGATATAACCTGGAACTTTTCTGGGTTTATAATGTGTCTTGTCATCCTGGTACTAAATGATATTTTTTTAAATCTTTATTTTAATTTCCCTGACAGAAGCCTTATGGAGAATACAGATATGCAATGAATATTTCATAAAGCTGTGATTTATTAGTACTTTTCTACCTTTGCTTCAAGAATTATCCATTCTTCAGAGAGCAAACACACAAAAACTACCTGCTGGTTATAGTAACTAAAAAAATTCCCTGAGGAAATCCTGACTTTCATAATAACTTCTGGGCCTTATAGACCATGGAAAAGACAGTCAGTCAATGTAATATTAATATTTTAGCTGGCAAAGAAATAGAGTTCTCAGCTAGCACATGTAGCTGTCAGGATGTCAGATATGCAACTATAAAATTATTAATCATTTATATTTTATGAGCCTCATATCTTTTATATGAAAATAAAGTTGACACATGTCTAGATGTAAAGAAAATGCGAATAACAGTCCTTTATTATACCTTAAAATGCTATTGCCAATTCTTTCTCACACATTTTCTGTTGCTGAATTCTTTTTGGACTTACTTGACAATTAGACATACATGAATTTATTCTATTCACAATGAACAGAGTTGCTTCCAGATCAGCACCCTTGACTTTTATTACATTAATAATGTTATTTCATGGGCATGGTTTCTTACTATGAATTTCAATGTAAGTTGGTATCATCCTTAATTATTATTTGTACAGCATTCACTAGGTTGTTGAGGATATTTTATTATAAATCACATTATTATGTCCAAATAGCACTAAATATTTTGCCACATTCATGTTATTAAATAAAGAAGAAAGGAAGAATATTTAAAATTATGATAAGCCACTTTGAGAAAATACTGTCAGTCTAATATGACAATATAGTTCATTAAGAAAGTTTCACACTTAAAAGGATTTATATAGTCATTTACACAGTATTCACAAATGATAAAAGCAAAATATATTTCCTAAATGTATGAAATTTTTATGTTACTATTGTTTTCTAGCTTAGATGAGTTATGCATCAGCAGACTGGGAAATATTTTTTCCTAGAGTTTCATTTTCCCTAGAATAATTAAGCTATAGTTTTCCACAGAATAATAAAAATTTTAATGCATTTCATCCCCAATGTCAGGTGCACCCCCAATGTCAGGTCAAGCCCATGAAGTTCTCATTCTTACTTCTACAAGATAAAAAATTACTGCACCAGGTTTGAATTATTGGTTTTGAATAGTGAACATGAGCATCTAAGACACATTTTAATTTTTACAAAAATGTTTTTGAGTTTTAAAACTAAAGTGTAAAATGACTATTCTGTTAAATAAAGACTAGTAATGTATTACCCTTGATAACTCCTTAAATATTTTAATATTATTAACTCATTGTTCTGGACATTGACATATAATTATATCATACAATTGGTGTTATTTACAGCCTTATTATTCTTTCTTATTCTCTCTTCCATTCTGCCTAGACAGTAGTTACCCCGTCTACTTCAGCATCCCCTCTGGATTCTACATCAGAGACAAAACATGATACCTGCAGTGGCGAGTTTGACTTATTTCACATAACATCTCCAATTACATCCACATTCCCACAAGTAGCAAACTTAATTCTTTTTTATCCCTTAACAGTGCCGCAGATGACATATCAATGTGGTATGCAGACATCTCTGTGGTTAGCATTTGGTTGGTTATATACCCAAAGCTAACAGGTTTCAGCACACAAAGCTTTGCTTTTAATGTTTTGAGAAATGTCCATAGTCAGTGATCTAATTTGCATGAACATTAACATTATTCTTTGTTTCCCTTTCTTGAAATCCTAAGGATTTGTTGTTTTTATTTTCTCAATGGTAGACATTCTGACAGAGTGAAATGAAATTACAAATGTAGTTTTGTTTGGCAGTTAACCATGATGGTTAAACTTTTTAAACATCTTATATGGTCAATTTTTTGTTGTTGTTTTTGTTTTTGTCATTAGTATGGTTTTCATTTGAAAAAAAAAAGGCACTGGCTTTGTTTGCCTAATTAGAGAATGCATCATTTATTCTTTAGTTGTTTAATTTTTAGCTCATATAAATGCTGCATATTAATTCTTTGTTGAAGGAAAAACTGGAAGACCTTTTATCATTCTGTAGGCTCCCTTCATTCTAAAGATTGTATCCACTGTGTTACAGAAGCTTCCTAATTCTATATAACCCTGCTGGGCAAGTTTAGCATTGCTACCCAGGTGCTGAAGCTCAGATGACCATTCTCGATACCTATATCTTTGTATGTTTTTTTTTCTAGACTTTCCACTATTAGTTTCAAAAGTCCATTATTTTATCTTTTAAAGCATATATTAAAGTATATAATGTATTTCAAGTTGATTTTTGCAGAGGGTAACATATGGGTCTAGGTTTCATCTTCTACAAATGGTGATAAATTTTTCAACACCAATTGCTAAAAAACGTTTTTGTTTCTTTTTATTTAGCATGATTTAATTTCTCTGTATCTATGAAGAACATTACTGGAAGTTTCTTGGCGATTATGTAGTATATCTAGTTTCTTCTGGTAATATATTTTTCTCCAATTTCTTTAATGCTTTACAATTTTCATTGTAGAAGTTTTTAATATCATTATTTAGGTTTATGCTTACAGGTTTTATTACTTTGAGGATAATGAAAGTGAGACTACGTCCACAAGTTATTTATTTAGTGACATAGTTATTGCAATGTGGACAAGGTAGAGGTTATCTTTTTGATATTGGATTACATTACTCCAAGTGTTTATTGGAGCCAAGTGCTTTCTGGTAGAATCTTTCAGTCTATTACTTTTAGGATGGAGACATTTCCAAATGATGATATGTGACTTCTTTGCTTTAGTGATCACCTGACTTTCACCAGTTTCCTTGATCCATCTGAAAATTTCAAGCACCATTAATATAAAGGAGTAATTCTGTAATGTACAAATATGCTTTGTTTTGAGTTTTTAATATATTCTTTCAAATTTTCTTATTTAGGTATACTGTTGACTACTTGTCACATATAGCTTAAGGTATCTTTCTTTTATTCTTGTCCTTTAGAATATTCCCCATGATGAGAAGTTATTTGTCTTCTCATGAATGGAAAAACTTATTTGATATTTTCCCTTGATTTTGTTTATATATTACCTTAGATTATCATTGTTTTTCTATTGAATTCTGGTGATGCATGATATTTCTGATTTAGGGTAGAACTTTGATTGTATTTTCTTGAGAGTTAGTTGAGGGTTCTGTTTGTTTATATATGTTCACTGAGAAAACTGAATGAACTGACTATGTTTTATTGTCTTTAATTTGGTTTTGACATCAGGATAATACTGGCTTTCTTGAACAAGTTTGGAAGAGTTCTTCTCATTTGTCATTTAATGCTCTGATTAACACTGATGTTAGCCCAAAGAATACATCCTGAGTGGGTTGGCGGGTGGAGGAGCACTCTCATATAAGCAGAGGGAGGGAGAAGGAAATAGGTGGTTTATGGAGGGGAAGCTGGGAAAGGGGATAACATTTGAAATGTAAATAAAAAAAAATCCAATAAAAGAAAAGAAATACCAGGGGAGAAGTTGGCTGGGAATATATCCAGGTCTGAACTTATCTTATTTAAAATACACTTTATTTTTGTTTCAGTCTTGCTCATCATTGACCTATTTAAGAGTTTCTATTTATTTTGTCCCAAACATGACTATACATATAGTTCAGGAAAGTCAAATTCAGCCTTATGTTTTGGTTTGTATCCTATGTGATCATTTAATCAATGTGTGTTTTCCTTGGGCTGCTGTATTTTTATGAGTGAATTTTTTATATCACAGTCAGTCATGGAGCTTGTATATTGTTGATGCTGAGTATATGCTATTTCAATCAATGAAAAGAAAATGGGAAAAAAAAGCAAAAACCAAACACACAAAAAACCAAATGAGCTTCTCATACCTGAGATCACTCAGATAAAATCAAAACCTGTATTGTGCTCATTTTCTGATGATGTGAACAAAGAGGGTGTTAGTATAGATGCACAAAGCACAAACAAATAGAAATTAAAGAGAAAAGAAAAACTTAATAAATATGCAGAATATGTATCATTCCTAAATGAAACTTTAGCTACAACATATGAAAGGATTTTGAAGATGTAATTGAGTTTCCAAGTCTTTGTTGACTTCAAGCTAGTAAGCTGGAAGATTAATAAATAATTGCCCACATTTTCTTACAAGCAGAAAGTTTTCTCAACTGGGACACAGGCAAAGTCAGAGATATAAAGTAGAGCCAATAGTCAAAGAGTCATTGTGACACTGATTGTGAAGGAGGACACATCGCAGCCTGGGAGACCTGGAATATGTTGATCACAACAAAACAAAGCCTTGCAGGATTTCTTTACAATTTTCAAGATGAGCATGACAGAGGAGGTAAGGAGTTGGTTAAGGAGGAGGCACAGAGTTTGGAAGAATCTTGAGGCATGACTGACTAGCAATCAGAATGCTCCTTTATTTGAACAATACTTAGCAGTCAGGTATAGATTTCTATTGTTCTAAAATCTAAGTCCTATTATTTATGTCCCTGGACACATATTTTAACTTCCTATTGGTTTTAAGTTTAGCCAACATCGATAAACCATTACTGAACAGAGTTCTCTTTTACAACCATTTTTCCTCATCAACTCCATAACCTATCTTCTAAAATTCTTACATTTTTCAAGGGCACTAGACAGAAAGGAAATCTCCAAGCCAGCCTGGGAAAATTGCCATGTCCTGAGAACTATATTATTAACTTTTAATGTTCAGAGAGCCAACTGTGATCAGCAATCCCACCACCAAAATTTCTTAGGCCAAAGCTGCTGCAGTTATATTTGGTTTCTGGAATAATACATTTATTATTTTATTTATAAAATTAAAATTTTATAAATTTTGTAGATTTGTAAATAAATTATTTATAAATTTATTATATTATTTATAAACTTAAAAATTTATAATTTTGTAGAATTTATTTACGTGTCTTATCTTAGTATCATTTTGTTCCTTGGTCATATGGCATGACAATGGCCATGCACAACCAAATTTTCTATGAAAGGGAAGTCTTAGCCTACATTGTATTATCATTTTCTACACCATTCTTGATCCATAAGTATAAGCCTGTATGTAGGTCAGAGTGAACTCCAGTCAATCTAACTTTGCTGCTGTATCTTGTCCACAAGGGGTCTACTGTATGTTTATATCCTTATTATTGCATACTATAATCTTATATGCTACATAATGATTTCTGAAATATATTTTTTCTGTCACTTTTTATAGTTACAGGAAGATTGTTTATGTGTATGTATGTGTGTATATGTATAATGTATATTCATATGCATGTGTGTGTGCATATGCATATGACTACATATATACAAACATACACACATTCAAATATAATGGGAACAGGGAAGGAAGAGGCTGTTAATCTCATGTGCTACTGACTCCTCTAGTCTACTGAAACTTTATTGCCTTTATAAGTTTAGTTTGAATATCTAGTTACTGAGTAAGTACAGGAGCATGTGATCAACAAGCATTGGGGCGTTATAAGCAGATTTCTGGCATCCTTTTTATGAGTCACAACCTCCAGAGCCTTAGGGAAATTTTCAAGTAGGGTCAGATAAGGGTATCTCACTAAATGCAGAAAGGGAAATATGCTCAGGCTTTCCTGGGAAAACTTAGAAGCAATACTCCTGAGAGAAGACATAAATGATTCATAAGAAATCCCCCATCGATCCAAGTCGTACAATATTACAAGCCCTGAAAGAGTACAACAAAGCATGGAGACAAAGACCAAAATAAAAGTCAGCAAAATGCTGATTGCATCACGTGGTTCAGCTTTGTTGGCTCTCGGTCAAACACCTGTGCTGGCTTTATGACATTCACTGTTTCCATTAGATATGGTTTCATGATGTGTGGACTCAGTTTTATTCTGCTGAGCTGTTAAATTAGTCTTCAAATCTGATAAGTTATGGTTGGTACTTATGGATGCCACTATTTTGGAAAATGTTAGTAATTTATCACACAGAAAGAAGATACAAACAGAAAACCCATTTCAAATTTGACATATTCCCTGTGCTGCTATTTCCATACTAAATGTATGAAGATATCATTGTACCATAGGACTGCTTGAATAGTATATGCATATAAATGTGCATGTCTATGTATGTGTAAAATTTAGGATAAGTATTTGACTCATATATAAAGTTATAGAAATTGCTAGGATACAGCTCAGTTTTAAAGTGTGTAAGTCCCTACATTATGCCTACAGTATTGGAAAACATTACATATAGATATAGGTATAGATAATGATATAGTATATGTATACATAGATATATCTAGAGAGATTAGATTTAGATATAGATATAGTTATAGATATGGGTATGGATATGGATATAGATTAGATGATTTAGATATAGATTATATAGATATAGATAAAGCTTAGATGTTTTAGATATAGATAAGATAGATATAGTTATAGATATAGATAGAGATAGAGATATAGAGACATATATTCATATGGTATGAACATAAAAACACAATAAATATTTTCATATATGTATCAAATATATATTAAGTATATATCAAATATATAAAATCATGTAGTAATTTCCAAACCTTACTCTTCTTGTGAATACTATTCATTCTCCATTCTTATGTAATAAATTTCTCTTTGATTCATTTTCAACTGTCAGCGACCCTAGGATTTGATGTAGTATATGGATTACCACAATGCTTAAGACTGTTACCTACTAATTAGTTAACAGAGCTATACTTTTTATACCTTGTATGGTTTGAGTTTAGTCTGTTGCTTTGGAAACTTACAGGAAGATTGTTCTGTTTTCTCATTCATTAATCTGGGTTTTAATGTGTCTAAAATATGCTAATAATACATTTCATAGAGACAATTACTATCTAGAATATATAAAGAATTATAAAAATTCAGTACCAAAACAACATAAAGAAAAATAATATTACAAATCAGCAAATACACTAACAAAATAAAGACATTTCTCAAAACAAACAAACAAAAATAACCAATAAATATTTTTCAAATGTTCAACATGCCTAGCTATCAGAGGGATGCAAATTCAATCTCTTTTCAGATTGTACCTTGCCGTGGTCATAACAGTTATTTATAACAAGTAAGCTAAGAACAAACAGTGCAAAGAATATGGAGAGAAGAAAATCTTATTCATTGCTAGAGGGAATAAAAAAATGATGCTACCCCTATGGAACCATTATACTGATTTCTCAAAAAAATTGAAAAAAATAACTTCCAGTTTCCATCTGTACCAGGAGCTAACTCTGTGTCACAGATCTCTGTACTCATACTCCACTGGCAGAGAACTGGTCACCTAGGAGTGCTGACTCACAGGATTACAAGTGTCAGAAACCACTATCAGAGATAGAAAGCTAACAGATGGCAAGGGACAAGTGCAAGAACCTAAGCAACAGAAACAAAGGCCACTTGGCATCATCAGAACCCAGTTCTCTCTACCAGAGCAATACCTGGATACCCCAACACACCAGAAAAGCAAGATTCTGATTTAAAATCACATCTTATGATAATGTTTTAGGATGTGAAGGAGAACATAAGTAGCTCCCTTAAAAAAATAAAGTCAATACACCAAAGAGGAATAGACAGCAGGAAATAATCAAACATAGAGCTAAAATCAACAAAGTAAAAACAACAAGAACTATACAAAGAATCAACAAAACTAGGAGCTGGTTCTTTGAGAAAATCAACAAAATAGCTAAACCCTTAGCCAGACTCACCAGAAGGCTCAGAGACAGTGTCCAAATTATCAAAATCAGAAGTGAAAAGGACAATTGAATCTGCGGAAATTAAAACAATTATCAGATCCTAGTACAAAAGCCTATATTAAAAAAAAAAAAAAAAACTTGAGGGGCTGGAGAGATGGCTCAGCGGTTAAGAGCACCGACTGTTCTTCCAGAGGTCCTGATTTCAATTCCCAGCAACCACATGGTGGCTCGCAACCATCTGTAAAGAGATCCGATGCCCTCTTCTGGTGTATCTGAAGATAGCTACAGTTTACTTATATATAATAAATGAATAAATCTTTAAAAAAAACTTGAAAATCTAGATGAAATAGACAATTTTCTAGACAGATACCAGGTACCAAAGTTAAATCAGGATCAGGTAAACCATATAGACAGTCCCATAACCACTAAAGAAATAGAAGCAGTCATTAAAAGTCCCAACCAAGAAAATCACAGAATCAGATGGGTTTAGTGCAGAATTCTATCAAACCTTCCTAGAAGACCTAATACCAATTCTCTCCGAATTATTCTACAAAACAAAAACAGAAGAAACACTGTTCTATTTGTTCTATGAAGCCACAACTGAGCATATACCCAACCACACAAAGACCCTTCAAAGAAAGAGAAGCTTAGACCAATTTCCCTCATAAATATCAATGTCAAAATTTTCAATAAAATTTTTGCAAACCAAATCCAGTAATACATCAAAAAGATCATCCATCATGATCAAATAGGCTTCATCCCAGGGATATAGGGATGGTTCAATATATGGAAATCCATCAATATAACCCCTTCTATAAACAAGTTCAAAGAAAAAAACCCACATGATCATGTCATTAGATGCTGAGAAAGCATTTGACAAAATTCAATACCCCTTCATGGTAAAAGTTTTGGAAACATCAAGAATACCAGGACCATACCTAAACATAGTAAAACCAACCTGCAACAAACCATTAGCCAATATCAAACTGAATGGTGAAAAAATTGAAGCAATCCCACTAAAATCAGGGACTAGACAAGGCTGCCCCCTCTCTGCCCACCTATTCAATATAGTACTCAAATTCCTAGCCAGAACAATTAGACAACCAAAAGAGGCCAAAGGGATGATACAATTTGGAAAGGATGAAGTTAAAATATAACCATTTACAGATGATTTAATAGTATAATTAAATGACCCCAAAAATTCCACCAGAGGAATTTTAAACTTGACAAACAAAATAAATGAATGGATATAAAATTAACTCAAACAAATCAGTAGCCTTCCTCTACTCAAAGATAAACAGGCCGAGAAGGAAATTAGGCAAATGACACACTTCACAATAGTCAGAAATAACATAAAATACCTCGGTGTGACTCTAACCAAGACAGTGAAAGATTTATATGACAAGAACTTAAAGTCTTTGAAGAAAGAATTTGAAGGTCTCAAAAGATGGCCAGATCTCCCATGCTCATGGAGAGGCAGGATTAATATATTAAAAATGACCATCTTGCCAAAAGCAATCTAAAAATTCAATGCAATTCCCACTGAAATTCCAAGTTACTTCTTCACAGAATTAGAAAGAGCAATTTTCAAATTCATTTGCAATAACAAAAAACCCAGGATAGCATAAACTATTCTCAACAATAAAAGAGCTTCTGAAGGAATTACCATCCCTAGCCTCCAGCAGTATTACAGAGCAATAGTGATTAAAAATAAAAAACACAAAACAAAACAAAACAAAAATCTCTATGGTATTGGTACAGAGACAGGCACGTAGATCAATGGAATAGAACTGAAGAACCAGAAATAAATCTCCACACATATGGTCACTTGATCTTTGACAAAGGAGCTAAAACCATCCAATGGGGGGGGGGGAAGATAGCATTTTCAACAAATGGCGCTGTTTCAACTGGAGGTCAGCATGTAGAAGAGTGTAAACTGACCTATTCTTATCTCCTTGTACAAAGCTCAAGTCCAAATGGATCAAGGACCTGCACATAAAACCAGATACATTGAAACTAATAGAAGAGAAAGAGGAGAAGAGCCTCAATCCCATGGGCACATGGGAATATTTCCTAAACAGAACACCATTGGCTTATGCTCTAAGATCAACAATAGACAAATGTGACCTCATAAAATTGCAAAGGTCTGTAAAACAAAGGACACTGACATTAGAACAAAGGGGAACCAAGAGATTGGGAAAAGATCTTTACTAATCCTATATCTGATAGAGGGCTAATATCCAATATATACAAAGAACTCAAAAGTTAAACTCCAGAGAATCAAATAACATTTTAAAAATGGAGTACAGACCTAAACAAAGAATTCTCAACTGAAGAATATCTAATGACCAAGAATCACCTAAAGAACTGTTCAACATCCATAGTTATCAGGGAAATGTAAAATTAAAACAACCCTGAAATTCGACCTCACATCAATGAGAATGACTAAGATAAAAAAGTCAGGTAGCAACAGATGCTGGCAAGGATGTGGAGAAAGAGGAACACTCCTCCAGTTTTGGTAGGATTTACAAGCTGGTACAACTACTCTGTAAATCTATCTGGTGGTTCCACAGATAATGGGACATAGTACTACTACCTGAGGACCCAACCATACCACTCCTGAGCATATACCCAAAAGATTCTCCAGCATATTACAAAGACACATGCTTTATTATGTTCATAGCAGTCTTCTTTGTAATAGCCTGAAGCTATAAAGAACCCAGATATCCCTCAACAGAGGAATGGACACAGAAAATGTGGTACATTTAAACATGGGGTGCTGCTCTGCTATTAAAAACAAAGACTTCATGAAATTCTTAGGCAAATGGATGGAAGTAGAAAATATAGTCCTGAATGAGGTAGCCCAATTCAAAAAAAAAAAGAATACATATGGTATACACTCACTGATAAGTGGATATTAGTCCAAAGCTCGAAATACCCAAGATACAATTCATAGATCACATGAAGCACATGAAGAAGGAAGACCAAAGTGTGGATTCTTTTGTTCCTGTCAGAAGCAGGAACTAAAATACTCACAGAAAGAAATATGGAGACATAGTGTGGAGCAGATACTAAAAGAAATTCCATCCAGGGACTGCACCACCTATTTACTACTCCATCTCATATAGATCCATCAAACCCTGACAACATTTAGAATGCCATGAAGTGCAAGCTACCAGGAGACTGATATAGCTGTCTCTCTAGAGGGTCTGCCAGTGTTTGAAAAGTAAAGAGGCAGATGCTTTCAGCCAACCATTGAACTGAGAACGGGGTGCCCGATGGGGGAGTTTGAGAAAGGACTGAAAGGAGCTGAAGTGGTTTGCAACCGCGTATGAAGAACAACAATATCAACCAATCAGATCCCCGAGCTCCTAGGGAATAAACCACCATCTCATGAATACACAGGGATGGACCAATAAGGCTCCAGCCTTATATGTAGTAGAAGATGGCTTTGTAGGGCATTAATGGAAGAAGAGGCCCTTGGTCATGTCAAGGCTCAATGTCCAACAGTAGATGAATATCACTGTGGGGAGGTGGGAGTGAGTGAGTGGATGGGTAGAGGAACACTCTATAGAAGCAGGGGGTGATAACGAATTTCCAGAGGGGAAATCCAGAAAGGGGATAACATTTGAAATGTAAATAAAAAGTATACAATAAAAAAAAAGAAAAACAAATGTATAATATTACTTCCATCTGACTAATAGGACTGGGAATATAACAGTACTCTATATTCCACTGCAGAGATAATTAAATCCATGATTATTATTTTAATTTTCTCAATAATCTGAATGTAAAAGTATGCTAAAAAGACATCCACAAAACAGGATTAATGAAAAGCGATGCATGCATGGGACAGAATTCTATTTATCTATAAATTAACATAAAATTTACATATACTGGTTAAAGGGAAAAATATTAAGAGTTAACCCATAATTTGCTTGTTCTGTCTCATATACAACATAGCTTGTCTTCTTTTTATATATATATTTAAATGTGGGAGGTTAGTACCTAGACTATGGGACAAGCATGGAAATCATCAAATGAATAATGGCATGCTGACAAGGTGGAGAATAAAATGGGTTACATAGAACGTGAAATGGAAAAGAGACTATGTGGTGACTGAAGGAAACATTCAAAGGGGTAAGACAAAAGGAGAAAATTGAAAGGATAAGAAAGACAATTTTCTTCAAATTTTTTCATACTGAAACATAATAATTTTCATGTTTACAACCTTTTAAAGTAATTAGCAATCAACAGGGAATTGTCAGGAATCATTATTTAATCACAGAAGACAACTTCCCTGAATCTAAAAACCAAGGTAAAGTACACAATATTTGAGGAGGGAGAATAAGATTTCATATTTTTTTTTGAATCTCACAATTTAGGGTTTTAGGATTTTTTTATGACCTACTTGGTCATATTGATCTATGAATTAGTAAAAAATCTATTTTTAAACTAATTTTGTTTACCTGTTATATGGCATTCTGAACTACCATACCACTCTACAAAAAGATGTTGCTATACCTTGGATACTTCAAATTTCCCACATACTAATGTATTCAAAGCTGCATCTTCAGAATAGTATCATGGAGAATTTATAGTAGAGAGTAGATAATAGATAGTAGAATTTTTAAGAGACAGAACATGAATGTGTCAGTTTAGATCATTGCCTTGGGAAAAAAATGTCGGTAGAACATTGTCTCTTTTTTGTTCTGTGGTTATGAAGGAGCAAGTTTGCACTGTCATTTATCTCCACAATGATTTACTATCTTATACTAGGTCAGAAACAGGCAGGAAAGTTGACTAAGAACCTGAATTTCTAACCTACTAGGCAAACCAGGACATACTTCCAGCTAATTATCCCAAGTCCTTTCAAATAGGGACAAAATATAAAAATGACACTAACATTATAACACACCCAAATTCATGTCATGTAGCATTAGTAATGCATATTCCACATAACTTTGATAACACTGTAAGTATAAGGATTATCTTATTTAGCAATATATAAGTAAAAAATGAAATTAAATAACATGTGCTTTGTAAAACAGTAAATGATAAAAGCCACTGGCATTTAAAATCTTGGCCAATGCTCTTACTAACTTAAATTCTGTCAGTACAAATATAATCGGATAAATTAGGAGTCAAAGGATTTTGTTTTCAATTTTCTAATTTTATCCAGGAGAATAATATGGAAAATTCATGTGTGAACATTTATGTTCTGTATTTATATAGAAATTATAAATGCTGGTTACACTGAATGAACTATGAAAACTATAACTCACCTGGTAGGATTTATTGCATTTCATTGATATATTTTTTAATATTTATTATAACTTAATATCTACTTAACAATTTCACATTAAATTTACATGTATATTGCACCATAACTATTACTTATATCATTGAACTAATTTTATGTTTCTCTTCTTAGGATACTACTTTAAGTCCATCTGAAACAATTGGGTCATCTTTTTGAATAAAAAATGTGGAAATGCAGAGATTTAAAGGAAATTTTAATTAATTAGGAATTTCCCACATCAAACTTACTTGTAACATCAAAGCTCTTAATGATTTTACTTCAAATACAGGGGAATAAGAGAAATGTAATCAGGTTTTGCCATATTTTTTGAACTATGTTTAATTTATTATGTAATTGGTAACTATATTCAAAATATGGTGTGTCTGAAAAGGTTTTGAAATTGAGCTGCAGAGATTTCTTTTTAATTTATGTATTTGTGTGCACATGTGTGTAGGTCACTCAAAGATCAAATGAAGGTTTCAGATCCCTGAAGTTGGGGTTGATGATAGTTTTGTTTTGAGCAATTAGACAGGGGAGCCAGGAACTGAACTGGCATCTTCTAGAAATGAAAGAACTAATCTTTGTAGCTAGGGCATTTTTCTGGCTCCAACCTCAGAAAATTTTAACTCTTTTTTTTTTTTTTTTTTTTTGACTCATTGATGTAGGCCAATGATTTGACTTACTAGTGAGTTTCTTATGTAAAGTAATTTCCTTAGAGAAAAATCTTCATATTGACAGGAAGCTCATTAGAGCACAGAAGGGAGATTAAAAACATCCCATTCTCAGAAAAACTGGATTAAAAAAGAGTTACAATTCAAGAACTTTCAGAGCTCCCTGAAAATGACCAAACACACTCCATTTTCTTCACCCCCTAGAGGTGGATTAACAATGAGAGATGGGAGACACTCTTAGAGAGTTGACCTGCTTGGAAGATGAAAATTTCTGCTGAGCTTCCTAAATAGTCTCAGAACAACTGACATACATGGAGAAGACACTTTCCTCCCTACTGAGCTGTCTGTATGTTGTTTAGTGCATTATAGATGGGTTTCTATACTGGTGAGCTGAGAGTCATGCCAGTAAAATGGCCACCTTTGGGTTATTTCTGCTCTCTACTCACAGTCCTTTAACTTATACTAATAAATGTCAGTGTTTGAACTAGTTGGACATTGGTTTTATTTTGCTTTTACTTTTTAAAATTTTTTTAAAGTGTATTTGTTTTTACACTCCAGATTTTATTCCCCTCCCAGTCCACACCCCCCCACAAAGTTCCACATACCATACCTCTTTCCCCCTGCCCTGTCTCCACATATATCACCACCACACCCAACCCACCAAACCTCTGAATCTCCTGGGGCATTTGTATTCTGACTTAAATCTTGCATTGTTTCCTGTAGTACATAGACATGTGTGCATGTTTTTCTAAAAATAATGTCACACAAGTGTTTCCAAATGTTTCTGTTTTGTTTTTTTTTGTTTTGCTACTTAAAACATACTGTAAAAATATGGACTCAATTATTCCCTACTATCAAAAGAAAGAAATCGAGATTAATTAGCTATTTAGCTTGCAATACTCATCATTTGCCATTTTAGTTCCATGTCTGACCTCTCTGCTTAATCTTCCACAGAATACAGTTAATAATAGTGTGATACTGTTGTTCAAAAGACTACTGGTAACCAGATGTGGACATCAAATGCATTCTCAGCCAGAGGGGGATTCTGAAAAATTATTCCAATATCTACTGACCAAGAAATCACTTAAATTCCTTAGAAGGAAAGTGTTCCTCAATGCCACATCTTCTGTTATCAATAACATTATGTCAACATCAACCAAATTATTTATCTTTTTGCATCAAATTTGTATGTGATGCTTTAAATAACTGGTGGCACAACCTTTCATTGTCCTTGACAGGGAAGTTTTAATATACTGAGTCAAATATCTGTGAAAATTGCTGTGAAAAACTGTGGAGTTAAAACATATGATCATTATTGCTGTTTCAAGTTTATCTTGATTATACTTCTGAGGGAAATCAAGACTCATTTATTCTTTTATTTTTTCTTATATTCATTCATTCATCAAATGATTTGCTTCCATTCTTTATGTATGCAGTGACTTTAAAAGATGAGTTAATCTATTTGAGAGTATAGAATTAACCTAAATGCATGTGTGGCTGTATTCGGCAAGAGAGGACTTTACAATTACACATGATCCTGTATTGGTACTTTCTTAGTTAGAGATTTCCTGGCTTTCGGGTTCAGAAGATTAGTCCATCATCATCAACGCAGGGGCATGGCAACATGCAGACAGGCTTGGATGTGGAGGAGGGGAGAGGTCAACCTTTTCATCTGAAGGCTGCTAGTAGAAGATGGAATTCAGGCAACTAGAATGAGGGTGTTAATGTGGGTGTAACCTACAGTGACACACCTACTGCCAACTGGGCCACACCTCCAAATAGTGCCAATCCCTGGCCCAAGCATATACTAACCATCACAGGTACTCAGAGATATTGGACTAGTTTTTCATACTCTATCTGGTAATTCTTTAATTTTTGTTTCTTGAAAATAGATTCTTTTTGCATATAATATATATGAACCACAGGTTCCTTTAAGTGGGTAGAGATGAGAGCAAAAGACATCAAGTTAGGTATGAGAGGAAGGAGATAAAGTGGGGAGAGACTTTGAAATAATTTTGAACAAAAAGTGCTCAGAGAAGATTTAGGTCACAAACTCCCCTCATCCTGTACTACGTCAGTTAAATTGCTCTTTTATCTCATTTTAAATTGATCAAGTCACTTCAGTGTTGGGTGGTGTGTGTGTGTGTGTGTGTGTGTGTGTGTGTGTGTGTGTGTGAAATTTTTATTTATGACAAAACTCTCAGGTTTGTGTTTTGTAGTCTACTGTGCTCTCTGAAAGTAGGAAGTGAAGTAAGACTCTTGGTAGGTATATGTTGTATTTGACTTTGACTTTGAGTACTCTAAACATAACACCTGGTAGTACTCTTGCTTCCTGTAGTACTTTTCAACGTTCCTCTTTCTGGGCAAAATGGTCTCTTTGACACCTCTCAGGGGCAAAGGGGAGGAGGAATTGGATGAGGAACTGTGAAACAGGGGGAAAATGGCTGGAATATGAATCAATAAAATATTTTTTAAAGGTCTATTTATAATGAGGTCTCTGTCACCTCCATCTAACCTGAGGTCTTAGAATCAAACAATAAGGCTTTCCTAAGAACATACTACACCACTCCTGGGCATATATCCAAAAGATGTTCCAAAATATTACAAGGACACAAATTCCACTATGTTCATAGCAGCCTTATTTATAATAGCCAGAAGCTGGAAAGAACCCAGATGCCCTTCAACAGAGGACTGGATACAGAAAATGTGGTACATCTACACAATGGAATATTACTCTCCTATCAAAAAATGACTTTATGAAATTCATAGGCAAATGAATGGAACTGAAAAATATCATCCTGAGTGAGGTAACCCAATCACAGAAAAACACACATGGTATGCTCTCATTGTTAAGTGGCAATTAGCCCAAATGCTCGAATTACCCTAGATGCACAGAACACATGAAACTCAAGACAGATGATCTAAATGTGAATGCTTCACTCCTTCTTTAAAAGGGGAACATGAATACCCTTGGGAGGGAATAGGGAAACAAAGTTTAGAACAGAAGCAGAAGGAACACCTATTCAGAGCCTGCCCCACATGTGGCCCATACATATACAGCCACCCAATTAGATAAGATGGATGAAGCAAAGAAGTGCAGGCCAACAGGAACTGGATGTAGATCTCTCCTGAGAGACACAGCCAGAACACAGCAAATACATAGGCGAATGCCAGCAGCAAACCACTGAACTGAGAACGGGACCCCTGTTGAAGGAATCAGAGAAAGGACTGGAAGAATTGAAGGTGCTCGAGACCCCATATGAGCAACAATGCCAACCAACCAGAGCTTCCAGGGACTAAGCCACTACCCAAAGTCTATACTTGGACTGACCCTGAGCTCCAATCTCATAGGTAGTAATGAATAGCCTAATAAAAGCACCAGTGGAAGGGGAAGCCCTTGGTCCTGCCAAGACTGAACACCTAGTGAACGTGATTGTTGGGGGGATGGCGGTAATGGGGGGAGGATGGAGAGGGGAACACCCATATAGAAGGGGACGGGTAGGGGTTAGGGGGATGTTGGCCTGGAAACCGGGAAGGGGAGTAACAATCGAAATGTAAATAAGAAATACTCAATTTAATAAAGATAAAAAAAAAAGAAAATATCATCCTGAGTGAGGTGACCCAGACTTAAAATAACATGCATACTGTGTCCACACTGATAAGTTGATATTAAGCAAAAAACTTGGAATACTCACAATACAACTCACAGACCATATGAAACTCAAGAATAAGGAAATCCAAAGTGTGGGTGCTTCAGTCCTTCTTAGAAGGGGGAAGAAAATATTCATAGGCAGTAGAGGGTGGGAGGGACTTAAGGCAAAAGAAGAGAGGGAGGGGAAAGGGAGGCAGGATCAGATATGGGAGGAGACAGAGATGATATACAGAGGGTCAGGAAATTGAACAGAGGTGTGTAACAATGGGGGACTGGGAACTGGGGTAGCCACAAGAAAGTCCCAGATGCCAGGAAAGCAAGAGGCTCCCAGGACCCAATAGAGATGATATTAGTTGAAATATCCATCAAATGGGAGAGAAAACCCGTAGAGACCATATCCAGAGATTAGGTAAGGCCCCAGGTTGGGGGATTGGGCCACCCACTCATCTCCAAATTTTAACCCATAATTGTTCTAGATTAAAGGATATACAGGTACAAAATATGGAGCAGAAACTGAAGGAAAGACCATTCAGAGACTGCCCTACCTGGGCATACATCCAATATACAGACACCAAACCCAGATACTATTGCTGATGTCAAGAAATATTTTCTGACATGAGCCTGATATGAGTCTCCTGAGATGCTCTGCTGGAGCCTGACAAATACAAACGTGAATGCTTATGGACAACCATTGGACTGAGCATTGAGCATGGGAACCACAATGGAGGAGTTAAGGAAAGGACTGAAGGAGCTGAAGAGGTTTGCAATCCCACAGGAAGAACAACAACATCAACCAACAAGACACCCAGAGCTCCCATGGAGTAAACCTCTAACCAAAG
Organism: Rattus rattus; assembly: GCF_011064425.1. Taxonomy (NCBI): domain Eukaryota; kingdom Metazoa; phylum Chordata; class Mammalia; order Rodentia; family Muridae; genus Rattus; species Rattus rattus. Next base: position 61,713,838 of record NC_046160.1, read on the forward strand.
AGTGACCAGTGGATCCATCTGCATATGTAGCAGAGGACGGTCTTATCTAGCATGGGAGGAAAGGCCCTTGGTCCTGTGAAGACTTGATGCCCCAACTATAGGGGAATGTCAGGGCAGGGAGGCAGAAGGGAGTGAGTTGAGTCCTGGTTGGGTAATGGGGAAACACCCTCATAGAAGCAGGGGGAGGAGCAATGGATAGGGGGGTTGAGGAGGGGAAACTGGGAAAGGGGATAACATTTGAAATGTAAATAAATAAAACATCCAATTAAAAAAAGAATACTTTATGCTTCCTCACCTATGCCGTACAGATTTAATGCTTAGGATAACTCCACATCCCATTCCTCATTGACAGTTTTTCCACATATTACTATTTTTCAAAAGTAAGTTCATTGACTCTAATAATCTTATTCCCACTCTGATTAGCTAAGATACTCCATTCCATATTCCATATACCTAATACCACACATAGGATGTTTTTGTAAATATATAAATAAATGTATCAATGCAATTTCTTTATATATACCTATATCTATATCTATATCTATATAGTATGCTAACAATCAGAACTTGGAATATCATATAGAAATGAACATATTACTTTAAGGATGAAAAACAATAAATTAACCAGAGAATTATAACAAAGATAATGATTTTTTCTCTCCCAGTCATCCAATTGATAGTACTGAGAAAGTTTATTTTATCTCATTTTTCTATGATATACTCAGCTTCAAATATAATTAAAGCATAAAATTGTCACATAGGATATTTTCTGTATCTTTAAAATTAAACGTATTTCCTTTCTACACCTATTGTTATATTTAGTCCTAATCTACACACTTTTTTCTCATTCAAGGTATATCTGTGAAGGGATAATGAGGATGTAATTGCATCATCAAATAACTGATTTTATGTTGGTAAAATAAACTAAGCACTTAATGAAAGACACATCTTTTTTCTCTTTCCATTTACTCTAATTAAAATGTTTAAGATGGTGAAACATCTATGTTAATTTTCTCAGATTTGGTGATATTTGAAAGATTATTAACTCAAAATATCTGAGAATATAGTGATTTGCTTGTGTACTTTTAAACATTACTTTTGTCTTGAAGGTAAATATACATCTAATGTATAATGTGTGCCTTTTTAAATGAGTGATAATTCAAATATTCCTTTTTGTAATTAATTGTATTTGGGATTAAGCAAACTACACTTACAGATATCTACCACTTTCCCCAATTTTAAGTATGTTGCTCTCATGATTTTCAGAAATGTACTTGATATGTACATGTAAGATATTAGGAAGCACATGTGACATATTAACAATGTTACAGTGGGAAATGCTAATGTGTGTCATTTTATAGACATACAACCTAATAGCAGAATTAAAAAGTATAATAACCACATAAAAGAATTGATAAGTCAGTTAACTCCTGCAGCTATGACTTGTTGTATAAGAACCCTTGTTCAACTTTAAAGCACTTTAAAAAATTTTAAATTTTCAACATCACATTCAAAATAGGATCTTTTTTGCAGGAAAGAACATTGTTCTTTGTTACTATGGGAACTATCTGCTCTTCCCCCACAGTGGTCAGAGTTCTCCCTTCTGTCGTGCTCTGTACATTTTTTCATAAGACCATCAGCTGCCACACTATGTCTGCCTTTACTTTGACTTTGATTGAGTGGAGTTTTATGACCTTCGTATTTTTAGAATAATCATTTCTTTGACAGGAAATTTTGCTTTTGAACCTAAATAAAGGAAGAATTTGAGTAATCAGATGTATTTTAGGCCTGTTATTACATAATTTTAGATGGTAAATAGTCATAATCCAAACAAATGTTGCATAAAATAAGTATTAACTAATTACTCATTTCACACAGATTTTATCATCATTTTCTCTCTATTCATTGCTGTGACAAAACATTAATCAGAACCCCAACTTAGCCAATAACATCCTAAAAAAATCGATGATTTTCCCTATGTCCTTTGTGGTGATTTAAATACTGACTTGAGTTGTGCAAGTGAGCTGTCTAAAGATTTAGGACCCCACAATTATCATTATAAAATTAAGCAAAGCAGAATTTATAAGTGTGCTCTTTACTCCTGTAGTTGAAATTGGTGGTATGGAAACTGTTTTCTCTATTAAAATACAGAATAGTTCAATATTAGTTGGAAATAATATATCCATTTGAATATTTTGGAAGATAATGGTAAATATTGAATTTACTGAATTCTGAGTCCATTTTCAGTTACGGAATAATGATAGAAACTGGAAAGTTAATGAGTCAAGTTACTTGTGATGAATACTTTTTTTTAGCTCAGGAAGTTTATAGCAATCAGTGGTTTGGACTAACGCTGTCTGGACATTTCTACAAAATTTTTATACATGCCCATTTATAGTCAATAAAGCAAAATAAAGGAAACTATGTCAATAGTAAAGAATTAATTCATCTGACTCATGCAAAGAACCTAGAAGCCATACAGAATTTATCTTGAATTTCTAAAATGCTAAATTTGCATTACAAATTTCAGAGATAATGTATTTTAAAATCTCTTTATTCAGTTCTTTAAACTATAGGGAAATTAAACATGAGAGGAGTCACCATAATCTACTTCCTAGGGCTTGCAGAAGGCTGACAAGAGGATTTTTTTTTCTTTCTGCATGAGAACTGAAGGTCTTAATTAGATATTACAAGTGACCACACATGGACAGAAGGGATTTTTTTGTACATTGCATAACACAGTTCCAGCAGAAATTGTACATAATTCCAGAGATCCCCATTCTATGTGAAAATATCTACTGGAAGGCTAAGTGACCTCCCACAATGTATCTGTTATATAACCTAAAAGTGCAAATAGAGTTAACCACAATATTTGGAAGATTGTGATCCATGATATTAAACACTATTTTTGCATTAAACATTTATGTTTGTTAACTAAGGTTTGAGAAGTCTGATTCCTCTCTGTATGAATAGACAATTATAGAAGCATTTTAACATTTCTGGATGGAAACATTCTCACAATGAGGAGATATTTACTGTAGAATTAATGTAATATAGTTTGAAATAAAATATATTTTAAAGTTGATATATTTTAAATGTAATATCCAAAGATAAACTACCTTTGGATGTAAAATGGTAGCATTCTATATTATTAAATATTTGCTATACCAGTTGGTTTGCTGTTTATGGTAGTTTTAATGAGAATAATCAAAAGAAATTCATATATTTGAGTGTTTGTGGAATATTTTGGGAAGATTAGGAGGTGTGACCTTGTTGGGGGATTTATGTCACTGTGGGTGAGCTTTGTGTTTTCAAAAATACTACTATTCCAATTTCTCTCTCTCTCTCTCTCTCTCTCTCTCTCTCTCTCTCTCTCTCTCTCTCTCTCTCATCTTTTAGTTATCATCAAATATGAGCTCTTACCTACTACCCAGCACCATGATACTCCCTACCATAATAATTAAGAACTAACATGTGGAAACTGTAAGCAAGTCATCAATTAAATTCCTTCTTTTATAAATTGTCTTTGTCATTTATTTTTAACAGCAATAGAAATGTGGCCAAGAAACTTTGTGAAGTACAAACTCAGCTATATCCATTATTTTGTAATTTCTAGAACTTTGAACTAAAAAAAAGGAGATAAAACTATATTAGCAAACACATTTAAATAGAGCCATATACTTCTAAAGAGTGGGGTAATAATATACATGGGGAAAGATGATGAACTCTGCAAAGGCCACAATTATAAATACTCATTTCTGCATGCCTATCTTGAACAATGAACCATTTTTACTATCAAGATGAAGAGGTAATAATAGTGTCAAGAATTCTATGTAAATGAATCTCAAAGGCATTGTAATAACATATAATAGAAATGACTTTCTCACCTGGTAAATGACTTTCTAAAAGGCCAGTAGTGGCACAAAATTCAATTATTTCAAATCTCTGAGTTTCTCAACTCTCTTCTAGTTAGTATATCTTTTTTTTCCTTGACAATAAAAAGTGTTTGTAATATAGTAATGTAGAAAAACTTATGGAAATCTGATATAAAGAAGTAAGACATGAGTGTCCCTTATTGTAAATCTTTCACTTTCCTTTAAATTGCTAACAGGTAATTTCTCTGACAAGAAATAACCAAGATACATCATGCATATTTATTATATTATAAGGATAAATGAACTTTTGTCTTAACCTGATATTTTCTGGTGTAATGTTTTATATTGTAAACAATATAAAGTAAAAGAGATTGTTATAAGTTTTACAGATAAAATAACCATAGATAAAACACACACAGCCACACATATCCATAAAATAAATATTCAGAATATTACAGAATATGTATAGACTTCTGATACAGAAAATCCTGTTAGTACATTTAAAATATTTCAATGCTTCATGCTACCCAAGCAAAATATCTCTATATAGAAAAGACTGTTTTAAGGCTCAAGTTTTTCTAGGTTTTAATGCAATATGTGTTGAATTTAATGATTTCAAACTATCCTAACCAAGTACTATTCTCTCCCTTGTAAGCCAGCTATATGTTCATAAAATATACTTATTATTTGTAACAATTCTATTGTGAAAAGAAGGTATGTTACTATTTATTTACTAGAGACTTTGATTATATTACTATTTTTTTCTTTCTAATGGAATCTAGCCACAACAGATAGAGCCAATGCAGAAAAGGCCACTATGAATTATGTTTACAATGTATTGTAAACATCTGCCTTCCTAGTTATAAGTAATTGTTGACGATTATTACTTAAGGTTGTGTCTAGAAATGAAAGTGTTTAAGGAAAAGTCCAACAGAACCTCGTGCAACCTTAAAGGAACGTGCTCTATAGAAAGAAAGTAAACTCCTTTTGCTTCAACATATTAAGATTATAGTTCTTTTTTATATGACTTTCACAGCATACAGAGGATGTTATCAAACATCTATTTTTTTCCAGTTAAAGCATGAAGGCAGACCACCAAAATGATTTCACCCAATACTGGCTTGGTTAGCATTGAGAGTATTAGGTGTCTTTGTGGGACTGTGAATGAGTGGTTACTTATAAAAGCAAGAGTGGGTACTCTTGGCAGATAAGTCACCACAAAGTCAATCCCAGAACAGGTGGTAGCTACTCATTGGGCATTATCAGTGCACTTGCCACCACAGTTATAGGTAGAGCCACCAAAACATTTCCTCCCACCCTTGAATTTGTTTACTGCTTTTATAATCTTAGCAATCTTAGACATTCTGAGTTTCTTGAATCACATGGGCTTCTTTCTATCATATTTAGAGAAAATAACAGTTCAAGAGTGTACTTTTCCTACAAGTCTCAATCTCTGTTTCTCTGTCTCTCTGTCTCTCTGTCTCTCTGTTTCTCAGTCTCTGTCTCTCTCTCTCTCCCCCGTCTCTTTGTCTCTGTCTGTCTCTGTGTCTCTGTCTCTGTCTCTCTCTGTAGCTCTCTTTCTGTCTGTGTCTCTGTCTGTGTCTCTGTCTGTGTCTCTCTCTGTCTCTCTCTGTCTCTCTCTCTTTGTCTCTCTCTCTGTCTGTCTCTGTCTGTCTCTCTCTCTCTCTCTCTCTCTCTCTCTCTCTCTCTCTCTCTCCTTAAAACTAAATCTTTGGGAATTCTCTAAAGTGTTTTGGCCATATTCATTCTACACCCCATCACTTTCCAGACCATTTTTCCCCATTCAATCAACTCTATCCTTTTCTTTTGGTCCCCCAAAAGACCTATTTGTACTGTTCAAATATTCTTATTTGTACGGCAATGAGTGGAGTGTGTTTAACTTACCAGGGTCCACAGTATTAAAGAAAACTCTGAAGTCATGTCTGTCACATTCCCACACACATTTGGGAGTGGTATAGATGTCTAGTTAGTTTCTCATAATTATGGTTTGCCATTGGTGACTATTCCATTTAAGTAGTAAATTTGTCCTAGTAGCTTATCTAGTCAAGAGATTCCAAATAACTATTGCCTACTACAAGAAGCTGCTCTTCATAAAAGTGGCCAGTAGCAGTATGTTGAGGATTTAAAAACAAATGTTTGAAATAAAATTTGATAAGCACGACACATTTCTTAATAAACAGCATTATTGGTTTCTTTATTTGGGCTAGATGACTCCCCTAAGTACAGAGTTTAGCTTTGGCTGATAGTTCAAATATGACTTCTCTCCTGTGGGAGGAGGTATTAACTACAGTTGGAAAATAGTTGCTTTTATATGCAACAATAAAGCTATTATCACACAAACAAGTACAGGACTTGCATGTTAAAATTATAGCATGCAACATTGATAACTCCTGAGGGCTGTAGTTCAAAATTATCCAACAGAAGCTTGTATTTTACATTTTGGCACCATGAAAGTCAGCTAGTAACTAGGAACCTTTATGTTTAGTTCTCAGAAAATTTCCCCGTTTCCTCCTATTAAAGTCCAGTGTCTTCAGCATTAGGACTATACTATGTATTTCTGCATGGAAATAATAGTGGTAGCAATAGGCTTTATGATTTGGGTAACACCAGCCTCCCGGTCATGATGAAATAAACCAATGTATTATTGAGATTAGCAAAAACAATATTGTACATCCTGAAATTTTCTCGGAAAACACACACACACACACACACACACACACACACACACACACACACACACACACAGACACACACACACACACACACAATTCCTTATTTCAGTTTTTAGTTAATACTTAATACCCTCCTGTTTAAAGTCATTCTGGTATTAATACAACTTAGTGAAGCTTACAGATGTTGATCCTCCATTGTCTCTTACAAGCAAGTATCAGTTTGGAATGCGACAGTAAGGAGATTAAAAACTCAAAAAGAGGTTTGCAAACTACAATACAACATAAAAAATGTTCATCATCTTTATCAGTTGTTTCATCAAAATAGCAATGATTGGTACAGCAGCATGGCCTGATCGATGGGGGACCCTACTTTATTGAGTAATGTGTAATCCAGTTTTTTTCATGAGCCATCAGACTTCTTTATCTTGGCATCTATTTTTAGAGTAGCAAGCTATCTTAGTTTCCCAATGGTCATGGCATTGTCTGTTACATTGCACTAATAAACTTTAGATGAGGGTTGACTGAGGCAACCTGGATATGATAAGAGAAGTCCACCTGTAAAGGACAAAGTTTTCTTCAGTCACAGAATTGAAGTGCCACGTTCTCCTTGGCAGTGGAGAGTTGGAAGGGCATGTGGAATAGAGGTTTTGGAAACATGATAGTGCAGAAAAGGGAATCTTGGGGATGGAAGATTTCATCCCCCTGTAAATACAAAGTCCCCTCTATAAACCTTGTAGTTTTTAAAAGTTTCTTGAGGTTTTGAAAGCCTCTTACTTTGCCTCAGCATGATGTTTCAACTTAAGGTAAATAAAATTTATTAACCAACATATAACTTATTCAAAAGTACTGAATGTATACATTTAAGAAAAGCCAATATAGATGAAAGCTTTTCTTCTACATAAGAATATTTTATATAATTTAACTTGTAAATAGAGCTCTCTTTATTTTATGCATAAGGACTTTATTAACTTAAATTAATTATTTTTTGTTGTTTTTCTCCTTGCGATAAGATTTCTTTTCTTATTTGTCCTGAAACTAACTACACAATACAAATACAAATACACAGAATTCATCATGCCCTTGACAATTGAGTACTGGGATTAAAGACATGAGCAACCACTCCTGGTTTATTCATCTTGATGTTCTATATAGAGTAATAAGACAACCAAAGGAGATCAAAGAGATACCAAGTAGAAAGGAAAAACTGAAAGTTCCACTCTATGCAGTTTTTCCATTCTCAACTGAGATGTGGCCAAGAAAGAAACCAGCCAAAGAATAAGCACTACAATAAAACAGGAACAAATAAACGATCTAAATAGTTCAAAACACCTAAAGAAACAGAAGCAGTCATTAAAAGTCTCCCCACCAAAAAAAGGGCCACATAAATTTAGTGCAGGAATCTAATAGACCTTGAAAGAAGACTTAATACCAATACTCTTCAAACTATTCCATGAAAAAAACAGGAGGAACATTACCCAATCCCTTCTATGAAGTCACAATTATGTTTATAACTAGTCCAAAAAAAAAAAAAAAAACAAAGAAAGAGAACTTCTGACCAATCTAACTTACAAACATCAAAGCAAAAATACAAATGGCCATTTACCAAAAGCAATCTACAGATTCAAAGCAATCCCCATCAAAATACTAATCAAATTCTTCAGAGAGCTAGACAGAACAATTTTCATGTTCATCTGGAATAACAAAAAACTCAGGATAGCTAAAACTATATTCAACAATAAAATGACTTCCAGGGGAATCACTATCCCTGAACTCAAGCAGTGTTACTGAGCAATAGTGATAAAAACTGCATGGTATTGGTACAGAGACAGACAGATAGACCAAAGGAATAGAATTGAAGACCCAGAAATGAACCCACATACCTATGATCACTTGATTTTTGACAAAGGAGCCAAAACCATCCAATGGGAAAAACATAGCATTTTCAGCAAATGGTGCTGGTTCAACTGGAGGTCAGCATGTAGAAGAATGCAGATTGATCCATGCTTATCACCCTGTAAAAAGCTTAAGTCCAAGTGGATCAAGGACCTCCATATCAAACCAGATACACTCAAACTAGTAGAAGAAAAAGTGGGAAAGCATCTGGAACACATGAGCACTGGAGGAAATTTCCTGAACAAAACACCAATGGCTTATGCTCTAAGATCAAAAATCGACAAATGGGATCTCATAAAACTGCAAAGTTTCTGTAAGACAAAGGACGGTGTTGTTAGGACAAAACGGCAACCAACAGATTTGGAAAAGATCTGTACCAATCCTCCAACTGATAGAGGGCTTATATCCAAAAAAAAAAAAAAATCTCAAGAAGTTAGACTGCAGGGAGACAAATAACCCTATTAAAAAGAGGGTTCACAACTAAACAAAGAATTCACAGCTGAGGAATGCCGAATGGCTGAGAAACACCTAAAGAAATGTTCAACACCTTTAGTCATAAGGGAAATGCAAATCAAAACAACCCTGAGATTTCACCTCACACCAGTGAGAATGGCTAAGATCAAAAACTCAGGTGATAGCAAATGCTGGCGAGGATGTGGAGAAAGAGGAACACTCCTCCATTGTTGGGGGGATTGCAGACTGGTACAACTATTCTGGAAATCAGACTGGAGGTTCCTCAGAAAATTGGACATTGAACTACCTGAGGACCCCGTGATACCTCTCTTGGGCATATACCCAAAAGATGCCCCAACATATAACAAAGACACATGCTCCACTATGTTCATAGCAGCCTTATTTATATTGGCTAGAAGCTGGAAAGAACCCAGCTTCCTTTTAACAGAGGAATGGATACAGAAAATGTGATACATCTCCACAATGGATAATACTCAGCTATCAAAAATAATGACGTTATGAAATTCATAGTCAAATGGATGGAACTGGAAGATATCGTCCCAATCACAGAAAAATACACATGGTATGCACTCTTTGATGAGTGGATATTAGCCCAAATGGCTGAATTATCCTAAATGCACAGAATACATGAAACTCAAGACGGATGATCAAAATGTGAATGCTTCACTCCTTCTTTAAAAGGGGAACAAGAATACCCTTGGTAGGGAATAGAGAGGCAAAGATTAAAACAGTCACAGAAGGAACACCCATTCAGAGCCTGCCCCACATGTGGCCCATACATATACAGCCACCCAATTAGATAAGATGGATGAAGCAAAGAAGTGGAGGCAGACAGGAGCCAGATGTAGATCTCTCCTGAGAGACACAGCCAGAATACAGCAAATACATAGGCGAATGCCATCATTAAACCACTGAACTGAGAATGGGACCCCCGTTGAAGGAATCTTAGAAAGGACTGAAGGAGCTTGAAGGGGCTTGAGACCCCATATGAACAACAATCCTAACCAACCAGAACTTCCAGGGAGTAAGCCACTACCTAAAGACTGTACATGTACTGACCCTGAACTCCAAATGCATACATAGCAATGAATAGCCTAGTAAGAGAACCAGTGGAAGGGGAAGCCCTTGGGTCCTGCCAACTGAACCCCCAGTGAATGTGATTGTTGGGGGGAGGGTGAAAATGGGGGGAGGATGGGGAGGGGAACACCCATAGAGAAGGGGAGGGAGAAGGGTAGGGGGATGTTGGCCAGGAAACCTGGAAGGGGAAAACAATTGAAATGTAAATAAGAAATACTCAAGTTAATAAAGATGAAAAAAAAATTCTTGCAAACCGAATCCAATAACTCATCAAAACAATGATCCATCATGATCAAGTAGGCTTCATTCCAGGGATGCAGGGATGATTCATAGACATAAATCCATCAACATATTCTAATATGTAAACACTCTCAAAGGGAAAAAAAAAACATGAACATTTCACTAGATGCTGAGAAAGCATTTGACAAAATTAAATACCCCTTCATGTTAAAAGACTTGGAAAAACAGGAATCCAAGGCACATACCTAAACATAGCTGAAGCAATATACAGCAAACCAGTATCATACATTGAGCTAAATGGAGAGAAAGTTGAAGCAATTCCACTAAAATCAGGTTCTACACAAGGCTGACAACTCTCTCCCTACCTATACAATATAGAACTTGAGGTCCTTGCTAGAGTAAGCAGAAAACAAAAAGAGATCAAAATGATACAAATTGGAAAAAACAATGTCAAAATATCACTGTTTGTAGAACAGAAATTATATTTAAGTGGCCACAAAAATTCTACCAGTGACCACCTAAACCTTGTAAACAACTTCAGCAAAGTAGCTGGTTATAAAATTAACTCAAACAAATCAAAGCCTTCCTCTACTCAAAGGAGAAACAGGCTGAGGAGGAAATCAGGGTAATGACACCATTCACAATAGTCACAAACAATATAAAATAACCTTGGTGAGACTCTAACCAAGGAAGTGAACAATTTTTATGAAAAGAACTTCAAGTCTCTGAAGAAAGAAACTGAAGAAGACTTCAGAGGATGGAAAGATCTCCCATGCTTATGGATTGGCAGGAATAACAGAATAAAAATGGCCATCTTGCCAAAGCAATCTACAGATTCAATGTGATGCTCATCAAAATTCCTCAAATCTTCATAGAGTTCGAAAGAGCAATTTGCAAATTCATTTGGAATAACAAAAAAACTCAGGATAGCAAAAACTATTCAAAACAATATAAGAACTTCTGGGGGAATTGCCATCCCTGTCCTCAAGTTGTATTACAGAGCAATCATGATAAAAGTTTTACAGTATTGCTACAGAGACAGGCAGGTAGATAAGTGGAAGAGAAGACACAGAAATGAACCCACACACCTATGGTCACTTGATCTTTGACAAAAAAAGCTAATCTTTCTCAAAAAACCATCCAGTGGAAAAAGGACAGCAATTTCAACAAATGGTGCTGGTTCAACTGGCAGTCATCAAATAGAAGAATGCAAATTGATCCATTCTGATCACCTTGTACAAAGTTCAAGTCCAAGTGGGTCAAGGAACTCCACATAAAACCTGACACTGAAACTAATAGAAGAGAAAGTGGGGAAGAGTCTCAAACACATAGTTACTGGGAAAAATTTCCCGAAGAGGACAACAGTGGTATAGGCTCTAACTTAAAAAAAAATTGATAAATGGGATCTCATAAAATTACAATGCTCATGTAAGGCAAAGAGCATTGTCAATAGGACAAAATGGCAACCAACAGATTGGTTAGTCTTACAGGACTAATATCCAATATATATATATTTACACAATGGAGTACTATTCAGCTATTAAAAACAATGACTTCATGAAATTCTAAGGTGAATAGATGAAACTGTAAAATATCTTCCTCGCTGACCCAGTCTCACAGTTCTCTGTACCCACATCCCATCAGGGAAAGGACTGCACTTTCAGAAGTATGGACAATCCTGAGAGCACAGGGGAGAACACTGCTTCTGCTCACATTCCTGGCTGAGGAGGAATCCTTCCGGAGTCCTGTTGACACAGGACTTGAGAAGCAGTCTGATACAGGATCCTTCCAATTTCTGCCTGTGCCCAGAGCTTCCTCTTTGACAAGACTCTCAATACCCAGACCCAGGTGGAAGAAATAAGGGCTACAGGAGAGCTGTCACTGAGTCTTATAGGAGGGTCAAGCTGCTATCAGATACAGAAAGACCAGCTAACACCAGAGGTAAGCAGATGGCAAGAGGCAAGCTCAGGAAACTAAGCAACAGAAACCAAGACTACTTGGCATCATCCGAGCCCAGTTCTCCCACCATAGCAAATAATGTGTAACCAAACACATTGGAAAAACAAGATTTGGATGTAAAATTACATCTCATGATGATGATAGAGGACTTTAAGAAGGACATAAGTAAGTCCCTTAAAAAATACAGGGCAACACTGGTAAACAGGTAGAAGTACTTAAAGAGGAAACACAAAAGTCCCTTAAAGAATTACTGGAAAACACAACCAAAGGAATTGAACAAAACCATCCAGGATCTAAAAAATGGAAATAGAAACAATGAAGAAATCACAAAGGGAGACAACTCTGGAGATAGAAAACATTGGAAAAAAATCAGGAGTCACAGGTGCAAGTATCACTAACATAATATAAGAAATAGAAGAGAGAATCTCAGGGGCAGAAGCTACCATAGAAAACATTGAAACAACCATCAAAAAAATATAAAATGCAAAAATCTAAACCAAAATGTTCAGGTAATCCAGGACATAATGAGAAGATGAAACTTAAGGAAGATAGCTATAGAAAAGAGTGAAGACTCCTAAATTAAAGGGTCAGTAAATATCCTCAACAAAATTATAGAAGAAAACTCTAACTTAGAGAAAGAGATGGCCATAAACATAAAAGAAGCCTACAGAAGTCCAAATAGATAGGACCAGAAAAGAAATTCCCCTTATCACATAATAGTCAAAACAGCAAATGCAGATATCAAAGAAATACATTAAAAGCAGTAAGGGAAAAAGATCAAGTAACATATAAAGGCAGACCTATCAGAATTACAACAGATTTCTCACCGGAAACTATGAATGCCAGAAGATCCTGGGCAGATGTCATACAGACCCTAAGAGAACACAAATGCCAGCCCAGGCTACTATATCCAGCAAAACTCTCAATTAACATAGATGGAGAAACCAAGATATTCCATGACAAAACCAAACTGGCACAATATTTTTCCACAAATCCCACCCTACAAATGATAATACATGGAAAACTTTAACACAAGTAGCAATAAAGTATTCTTTTTGCCACAAAACCAAAGGAAGAGAGCAACACAAACACAATTCCTCCTATAAGGAAAAAACAATAACAGTAAACAACAATCACTGCTCCTTAATATCTCTTAACATCTATAAACTCAATTTCCCAATAAAAAGACATATACTAAGAGACTGGATACGGAAAGAGGACACAGCATTTTGCTACATAAAGGAAACACATCTCAGCGACAAAGATTGACACTACCTCAGAGTAAAAGGCTGTAAAATAATTATCCTAGCAAAGGGTCCCGAGAAACTAGCTGGAGTAGCCATTCTAATACTGAATAAAATCAACTTTCAAATAAAAGTTACCAATATGGAAGGATACTTCATATTTATCAAAGGAAAAATCCACCAAGATAAACTCTCAATCCTGATGCAAGGGGATCTGTTAACATTCATAAAAGAAACCTTACTAAAGTTCAAAGCATACATTGATCCTCACACAATAATAGTGGGCGACTTTAATACAACACTCTTAGCAATGGACACATCATGGAAACAGACATAAATAGAGACACAGGGAAACTAACAAAATTTATGAACCATATGGATTTTACAGATATTGATAGAACATTTCATCCTAAAACAAAGGAATACACCTTCCAGCACCTCATGATACCTTTTCCAAAATTGATGATATAATTTGTCACAAAACAGCACTCAACTAATTCAAGAAGATTGAAATAATCTTGTGTATCTTGTCAGATCACCACAGACTAAGGCTGGTCTTCAATGACAATGAAAACCAGAGAAAGCCCACATAAACATGGCAGCTGAACAATGCTCTACTCAATGATAACTTGGTCAAGGAAGAAGTAAAGAAAGAAATTAAAGACTTTTTATAATTTAATGAAAATGAAGGCACAACATACCCAAACTTTGAGGACACAGGAAAAGCAGTGCTAAGAGGAAAATTTACAGATCCAAGTGTCTCAAATGAAAACTGGAGAGAGCATACACTACCAGCTTGATAGCACACCTACAATATCTAGAACAACAACAACAAAAAAAAAAAAAAAAAAAAAAAAAAAAAAAAAAAAAGCATACATGCCGAAGAGGAGTAGAAGGCAGGAAATAATCAAACTCAGGGCTGAAATCAGATGAGTACAAACAAAAAGAAATATACACAGAATCAACAAAACCAGGAGTTGGTTCTTTGAGAAAATCAACAAATTAGATCAATCCTTAGCCAGACTAACCAGAGGGCACAGAGAGAGTATCCAATTAACACAATCAGAAATGAAAAAAAGACATAACAACAGAATATAAAGAAATTTTAAAAATTATCATAACATCCTATTGCAAAAGCCTATACTCAATCAACCTGGAAAATCTGGATGAAATGGACAATTTTCTAGACAGATATCATGTGCCAAAGTCAAATCAGGATCAGATAAACCAACCATCTAAACAGTTCCACAACTCCTAAAGTAAAAGAAGCAGTCATTAAAAGTCTCCCAACCAATAAAGCACAGGACCCTAGGGTTTAGTGCACAATTCTATCAGATCTTCATAGAAGACAAAATACCAATAATGTCCAGACTATTGCATAAAATAAACAGAAGGAACACTACATAATTCATTCTATGAAGCCAAAATTACTCTGATTCCTAAACCACTCAAGGACCCTACCAAAAAGACAACTTCAGAAGAATCTTGCTAATCAAATTTGGTGAAAAATACTCAAGAAAATTCTTGCAAACTGCATCAAAGAACATATCGAAACCTTCATCCCAGGGATACAAGGTTGTATGAAATGCCATTAATGTAATCTACCATATAAACAAACTCAAAGGATAAAAATCACATTATCATCTCCTTAAATGCAGAAAAAACATTTGACAAAATACAGCACCCCTTAATGTTAAAAGTATTAGAGAGACCAGGAATTCAAGTCCCTTACCTAAATATAATAAAAGCAATTTACTGCAAACCAACAGTCAATATCAAGTTAAATGGAGATATACTTGAAGAAATTCCACTAAAATCAGGGAAAAGACAAAGATGCCCATTCTTCCTATTATTCAGTATAGCACTCGAAGTGCTAGCTAGAACAATAGGGCAATGAAAAGAGATCAAATGCATAAAAATTAGCAAAGAAGATTTAAAGGTAGCACTATTTGTCGATGATAAGGTCATATACATAAGCGACCCCAAAATTTCTACCAGAGAACTTCTCTAGCTGATAAATAGCTTCAGCAAATGGCCAGATATAAAATTAACTCGAATAAATCAGTAACCTTCCTTTAAAAAATGATAAACAGGTTGAGAAAGAATTTAGGGAAACAACTTCCTTCACAATACCCACAGATACCAAACAAGTGAAAGATCAGCATGATAATAACTTCAAATCTCTCAAGAAAGAAATCAAAGAATATACCC
Source organism: Rattus rattus (assembly GCF_011064425.1). Taxonomy (NCBI): domain Eukaryota; kingdom Metazoa; phylum Chordata; class Mammalia; order Rodentia; family Muridae; genus Rattus; species Rattus rattus. The sequence continues at coordinate 61,729,504 of NC_046160.1, forward strand.
AAAAGATGCCCCATCATGCCACAGGGACATATGTTGCACTATGTTCATAGCAGACTTTTTTGTAATAATCAGAAGCTGGAAACAACCCAGATGTCCCAGGACAGAAGAATGGATAAAGAAAATGTGGTTCACTTACACAATGGAATACTACTCAGCTATTAAGAATGAGGACATCCTGAGTTTTGCAGGCAAATGGATGGAACTATAAAATATCATCCTGAGGGAGGCAACTCAGTTCCAAAAGAAATGCATGGTATGTTCTCAGGAATTATCCCCCCCCCAGAAAATGTACAGAAAACCCAAGATACAGTCCAAATAACTCAAAAACGTCAATAAACTGAAGGGCCCAAGTGAGGACACCTCAGTTCCACTTGGGAGGAAGAAGAAAGCAACCACAAAGCGGGGGAGGATGGCACAGGAAAGGGAAGGGGATGGGTATGGAGAAAGAGGAAAACATGATCTGGTATTGGGTGGGAGAAAAGGATGGAAGCCCTGAGGACCAGCAGAAAGAATAAAAACGGGCTACCTCCAGAGAAAGGAGGTGGGAGGACCCTCTAGAAAGTACTAGAGAGGCTGAATGCCAGCTGCCAAGAGTGACTACATGCCTGAGAGCAGAGGTAAGGCCAGCTTTTCTGCTCCAAGTGACCTGACTGGTGGACTCAGGATAAACAAAGGCAGAAGTCCTCTGGGACTGGGCACTTCCAGCTTCTGACTGTGGCAAGAACTTCTCCGATCCTGACTCACAGCTCCCTGCTCCCAAGTCATGAGAGAGAGAGAGAGAGAGAGAGAGAGAGAGAGAGAGAGAGAGAGAGAGAGAGAGAGAACGGAACACCCATAAGTGAGGGCAATCCTGAGACTGCAGGGCAAACAGAATGCCAGTTCTGCCAAACTTTGCCCATATCCCTGGCACAAGAGGAAACTGCATAGTTCCTCTGAACACAGGAATAGAGGAGCAGTCAGCTGTAGGAGCCCCAAGGTCCAAATCTGTGCGCAGATCTGCACTGAATCAGACAAACAGCTCCCTGCACCCAAATCCTGTGGGGAAGGGCGGGGAGCTAGACCCTCAGAAGTGCAGACACTCCTGAGAAATCAGAGCAGACTACTCTCTACCCACATTCCAGACTCAAGAGGAAAAAGCCTTGTGCCATCTGTGCCCCCTGTGCACAGAGACTTAGGAGCAGTAGGGGCAGGAGCCTTCCTGTTGCTGCCCTCACCTAGAACTGAAAACCAGCCAACAAGAGTGACTACATGCCTGAGGGCAGAACACTATGTTTCTACAACTGGCTGAAATAAAACAGGAAAACAGGTCTGCAGGAGTGCTGACACACACACCCACAGGAGGGACAAGCCACCATCAGAAACAGCAAGACAAGCTAACACCAGAGACAACCTGATGGTAAGAGACAAGCACAGAAACCCAAGCAACAGAAGCCAAGGCTACTTGGCATCATTAGAGCCCAGTTCTTCCACCAAAGCAAACACTGGATATCCAACCATAGCAGAAAAGCAAGATTTAGATTTAAAAATCACATTTTCTGATAATGATGGAGGACTTTAAGAAAGACATAAATAACACCCTTAAAGAAATACAAGACAACATAAATAAGTAAAAGCCCTTAAAGAGGAAACACAAAAATCCCTTAAGAACTACAGGAAAACACAACAAGAGAAGAAAATGAACACAACCAACCAGGAGTTAAAAATGGAAACAGAAACAATAAAGAAAAGCAGAAAAGGAGACAAGCTTGGAGGTAGAAAACATAGAGAAGAGATCAAGAATCATAGAGGTGAGCATGACAAACAATACAGAAGATAGAAGAGAGAATCTCAGGAGCAGAAGATACAATAGAAAACTTCTACACAACTGTCAAAGATAATGTAAACTTCAAAAATACCTAGGAAGGATAATAAATGGAAAACCTAACATTATGAGGGAAACTACACCCTGCAAAAAGCAAGAAAGTAATCTCCTTGCAACAAAACCAAAAGTAGAGAAGCACACGAATGTAATCCTACCTCAAAATAGGAAAATAACAGGAAGCAACAATCACTATTTCTTAATATCTCTCCACATCAATAGATTCAATTCCCCAATAAAAAGACACAGATAACAGACTGGATACGTAAGGAGGACCCAGCATTTTGCTGCCTACAGGAAACACACCTCAGAGACAAAGACAGACACTACCTCAGAGTACAGGGCTGGAAAACCATTTTCCAATTATATGGTCCAATGAAGCAAGCTGGAGTAGCCATTCTAATATCGAATAAAATTGACTTTCTACCAAAAGTCATGCAAAAAGATAAGGAAGGACACTTTATACTCATCAAAGGAAAAATCCACTGACATGAATTCTCAATCTTAAGTATCTATGCTCCAAATACTAGGGCACCTACATTCATAAAAGAAACCTTACTAAAGCTCAAAGAACACATTGTACCTCACACAATAATAGTAGGAGTTTTCAACACCCCACTCTCATCAATGGACAGTTAATGGAAACAGAAATTAAGCAAAGACATAGACAGACTAACAGAAGTTATGAACCAAATGAACTTAACGGATATTTATAGAACATTCTATCCTAAAAGAAAAAGATAAACCTTCTTCTCACAATCTCATGGTACCTTATCCAAAATTGACCATATAATTGGTCACAAAACAGGCCTTAACAGATACAGAAAGATAGAAATAATACGATGGATCCTATCACACCGCCATTGACTAAGGTTGTTCTGCAATAACAACTATAAAGAAAGAATGCCCACATATACATGGAAGTTGAACAATGATCTATTAAATGATACCTTAGTCAAGGAAGAAATGAAGAAAGAAATTAAAGAATTCTTAAAATGTAATGAAAATGAAAGTAAAACATGCCCAAACTTGAGGAATACAATGAAAGCTATGCTATGAGGAAAACTTATAATTCTGAGTGCCTGCAGAAAGAAACAGGAGAAAGCATACATCAGCAGCTTGACAGTACACCTAAAAACTCTAGAACAAAAAAGAAGCAAATACACATTAGAGGAGTAGAAGGCAGGAAATAATGAAACTTAGGGCTGAAATCAACCAAGTTGAAACAAAAAGAACTATACAAAAAATCAACAAAACCAACCATTGGTTCTTTGAGAAAATCAACAAGATAGATAAACCCTTATCCAGACTAACCAGAGGTCACAGAGTGTGTGTCCAAATTAACAAAATCAAAAATGAAAAGGGAGGCATAGCAACAGAATCTGAGGAAATTAAAAAAAAAAAATCTTCACATCCTACTACAAAAGCTTATATTCAACAAAACTTGAAAATCTGGAGGAAATGGACAATTTTCTAGACAAAAACCAGATACCAAAGTTAAATCAGGAACAAATAAACCTTTTAAACAACCCCATAACTCCTAAAGAAATAGAAGCAGTGATTAAAAGTCTCCCAACCAATAAGAGCCCAGGTCCAGATGGGTTTAATGCAGAATTCTATCAGAACTTCATAGAAGACCTCATACCAATACCGTCCAAACTCTTCCACAAAATTAAAACAGAGGGAGCACTAACGAATTCCTTCTATCAAGCCACAATTACTCTTAAACCTAAACCACATAAAGGCCCAACAATGAAAGAGAACTTCAGACCAATTTCCCTTATGAATATTGACACAAAAATACTCAGTAAAATTCTTGCAAACTGAATCCAAGAACACATCAAAACGATCATCCATCATGATCTAGTAGGCTTCATCCCAGGTATGCAGGAATGGTTCAATATACGGAAAACCATCAATGTAACCCACTATATAAACAAACTCAAAGATAAGAACCACATGATTATTTCATTAGATGTTCAGAAAGCATTTGACAAAATTCAACACCCCTTCATGATAAAATTCCTAAAAAAGAAAAGGAATTCAAGGTCCATATATAAACATAGTAAAAGACATATACGACAAACCAGTAGCTAACATCGAACTAAATGGAGAGAAACTTGAAGCAATCCCACTAAAATGAGGGACTAAATAAGGCTGCTCACTCTTTCCCTAATTATTCATTATAGTTCTCTAAATCCTAGTCAGAGCAATCAGACAACAAAAGGAGATCAAAGGGATTCAAATTGGAAACGAAGAATCAAAGTATCACTATTTGCAGGTGATATGACATTATACTTAAGTGACCCCAAAAATCCCAACAGAGAACTTCTAATCCTGATAAACAACTTCAGCAAAGTGGCTGGGTATAAAATTAACTCAAGCAAATCAGTAGCCTTCCTCTACACAAAAGATAAAGAGACTGAGAAAGTAAGTTGGGAAAGAACACCAGTCATTATAGTACCAAATAATATAAAATACCTCAGTGTGACTTTCACCAAACAAGTGAAAGATCTGTATAATAAGGCCTCTGAAGAATGAAATTAAAGATCTCAGAAGATAGAAAGATCTCACATGCTCATGGATTGGCAGGATTAATATAGTAAAAATGGCCATTTAACCAAAAGCAATCTACAGATTCAATGCAATCCCCATCAAAATTCCAATCCAATTCTTCATAGAGTTAGACAGAACAATTTGCAAATTCATCTGGAATAACAAAAAACCCAGGATAGCTAAAACTATCCTCAACAATAAAGGGACTTCTGGGGGAATCACCATCCCTGACCTCAAGCAGTATTACAGAGCAATAGTCATAAAAGCTGTATGGTATTTGGACAGAAACAGGCAGATAGATCAGTGGAATAGAATTGAAAACTCAGAAATGAACCCACACACCTATGATCATTTGAATTTTGATGAAGGTGCCAAAACCATCCAATGAGGAAAAGATAGCATTTTCAACAAATGTTGCTCATTCAACTGGAGGTCAACATGTAGAAGAATGCAAATCGATCCATTCTTATAGCCCTATACTTATTTCCAAGTGGATCATGGACCGCCATATCAAACTAGATACACTCTAACTAATAAAAGAAAAGATGGGGAAGAGTCTCAAACACATGGCACTGGGGAAAATTTCTAGAACAGAACGCCAATGGCTTATGCTCTAAGATCAAGAATCAATTAATGGGACCTCATAAAACTGCAACGCTTCTGTAACGCAAAGGACACTGTGGTTAGGACAAAAGGGAAACCAACAGATTGGGAAAAGATCTTTACCAACCCAATATCTGAAAGAGGTATAATATCCAAAATATACAAAGAACTCACAAAGTTAAACTCCAGAGAGCCAAATAAAAATGGGGTACAGAGATAAACAAAGAATTTACAGCTGACGAATATTGAACGTCTGACAAACACCTAAAGAAATGTTCAATATTCTTTTTAATCAGGGAAATGCAAATCAAAACAACCCTGAGGTTCCACCTCACACCAGTAAGAATGGCTAAGATCAAAACTCAGGGGACAGCAGATGCTGGAGAGGATGAAGAGAAAGAGGAACACTCCTCCATTGTTAGTGGGATTGCAACTTGGTACAACCTCTCTGGAAATCAGTCTGGAAGTTCTTCAGAAAATTGGACATTGCAGCTATACCTCTCCTAGGCATATACCCAAAAGATGCTCCAACATACCACAAAGACACATGCTCCACTATGTTCATAGCAGGCTTATTTGTAATAGCCAAATGCTGTAAAAATAAAACCCAGATGCCCTTCAACAGAGGAATGGATACAGAAAATGCGGTACATCTACACAATGGAATACTACTCAGATATCAAAAACAATGACTTCATGAAATTCATAGACAAATGAATGAAACTAGAAAATATCATCCTGAGTGAGGTAACCTGATCACAGAAAAACACACATGGTGTATACTCATTGATAAGTGGATATTAGCCCAAATGTTTGAATTACCCAAGATGCAATGCATAGACCAAAATGTGGATGCTTTATTCCTTCTTTAAAGAGGAACAAAAATATTTATAAGAGGGGATACGGAGGCAAAGTTTAGAGCAGAGACTGAAGGAACGGCCATTGAGAGCCTGCCTCACATGTGGCCCATATACATAGAGGAACCAAAACTAGATAAGATGGATGAAACTAAGAAATGCATGCTGACCGGAACCTATATAAATCTCTCCTGAGAGACATAGCCAGAACATATTAAATACAGAGTTGAATGCTAGCAGCAAACCACTGAACTGAGATCAGGACCCCCGTTGGAGGATTAGAGAAAGGATTGAAAGAGGTGAAGGAGCTTGCAACCCCATAAGAACAACAATACCAACCAACCAGAGCTTCCAGGGACTAAACCACTATCTAAAGACTATACATGGACTGACCCATGACTCCAACTGCATATGTAGCAGAGAATAGCCTTGTTGGGGCACCAGTGGAAGGGGAAACCCTTGGTCCTGCCAATGTTGAACCCCCAGTGTAGGGGATTGTTGGGAGACAGTAAGGTAGTATGAATGGGGAAGGAAACACCCATATAGAAGGGGAGGTTAGGCATTTGTGGGCTGATGGACAGGAAATCAGGTAAGGGAATAACATTTGAAATGTAAATAAGAAATACCCAACTTAATAAACATGAAAAAAAAAGTATGTACTGGAGACCTGGGAGGTAAGAGACTCTCAGGGCTCTAAGTGGGGGACTGTAGATGAAATGGCCTACAGTGGGGAGCAGGACATTGTTGAGCCTGCCTCTAGTAGAAGGACAGGACATCAAGTAAGGAATGAGATTGCTATCCGACAGTCAAAACTCTAACCCATAATTCTGTCTAGAAGAAATGCAGGGATGGAAATGGAGAAGAGCCTAAGGAAAAGAAGGTGGGATCCAGGACAAAGGGAGGCCCCCCAGGACCTAACACCATTACTGAGGCTATGGGGAGTTCACAAAAACAGACCTATCATGACTTCCCTCCAAAAGCCCGAACCAGCAGCTGAAAGAGTCTGATGCTGATATGTGCACCCAACCAGTGAGCAGAAGCTGCTGACTCCTCTGTTGAATTAATAAAAGATGGAGGAAGCTGAGGAGGAGGGCAACCCTGTGGGATGAGCAACAGTTTGAATTAAGCTGGACCTAGGAGATCTCTCAGACACTGGGTCACCAACCAGACAGCATACGCCAGCTGATATGAGATCCCCTATACTTATATAGCAGAGGACTTCAGGTTCTGGATTCAGTAAGAAAAGATGCACCTAACCCTAAAAAGTCTGGAGGCCCCCGGGAATTTAGAGAATTGGTGGGGTGGGGGATGGGGACATCGTTGTGGAGACTGAGAGGGGGAAGAGGGATGGAGGAGGGGAGGAAGTACGGGATGCAGACCCGTTGGAGGATAGCCCAGAAGGGGAAAACAATCTGAAGTGTAAAGGTAAGTAAAAAATTTAAAAACAAAAAATAAAGAAAAAGGACATCATGAGTTTTGCAGACAAATAGCTGGAACTAGAAATTATCATCCTGTGTGAGATAACTCAAATGCAAAAGGGCATGAATGTTTTGTACTCACTAATAAGTGGTTATTAGTTAAGAATACAGAATACCCAGGACACAACCCACAGGACTTAATAAGTCTAACAGCTGGAAAGATCCAAGTGAGGATGCTTCAGTCCCACTAGGGAGGGAGAAGAAAACAGTCATGCTGGTACAGGGAGATGGGACCTGGGTAGGAGAGGTGACAGGCTGGGGTAGGGAGTGTATGATCACATATTGGGAGGGGGAAAACAGGACTGAAGCCCTGAGGGCCAGGAGAAAGAATGGAAACAAGCAACCTTGGGAGGTAGGAGGTGGAGGGACCCTCTAGAATGTACCAGAGACCTGGCATGTGAGAGCCTCTCAAGACTCAAAGGGATAAAGTGCTCTGCAATGGCGAGGAGGAACTTTCAGAGTCTACCTCCAGTGCAGAGACAGGACATTAAATGGAGGGATGTGGTTACCATCCCACAATCAAAAGCTCTGACACAGAATTGTCCCTTTGCCGGGACAAAAATGGAGAACAGCATGAGTGAAAATAGATCCAGTGATAGGCCCAAATTGTGATCTAGCTCAAGAGGTCTGGGGCCCTCATACTGACTATGTATACTTGTGGATAGGAGCCTAGCATGGCTGTCCTCTGAGAGGATAAAATCAAATGTAAAATTGAAAGTCCACTTACTTACAATTTTCTTTATCCTTAAATTGGTGGTCTCAAAAGTGTTTTGAAATTATCCAAGTACTTTTTTAGTATTGCCCTCTTCAGTGTGGTTATCATATTGATTTCAGATACATCCTTTTCACTAACTTCAAAATCCCTGTTTTTAATGCTTTGAAGAAGTGCTGGGAATATTACAAATGGTTAATCTTTCAAATACCTGATGGAATTGCAAAGTGAAGCTCTAGTAGTACTCATTTCTTTCTCAGTTTATTTCTTCTCCTGAAATTGCTTTTCTTGTTCCCATTATATATTTCTTGTTTTCATAACTAAATGAGTAAATTTTGCATTTTCCAGAGACACAATTTATTTTCATTTTAATTGATGAGCATGTGAGACTACAAAAAACTCAAGATCTTAAAAACTATTTCTTTACTGCTTTCCTTGTTTTAAATTGGCTAAAATTTTCTGTTTTAAGCATGTATCTTTAAAAATATCGTCATTCTGGAGTAAAGTATGAATAACGGTGAAATTTGTTTTAAAAATAAAATTTAGTTTACCTTACACTAAAAGTATAAGGAACTTGCTTCAACTAAGAAAGAGTTTCTGAGTTAATACTTAAAGTAGTCTAGTAATACAGGGTAAAACCTGACTTAAGATAGGACCCGGTACCTTGGGCATAGTGGAACATGTCTCTATGTCCAGTTTTTCTGAGGCAGAAATGGAAGGATCATGATCAGTTTCAGGATAGTGGGTCCTACATACCCAAATCCCAGGCTTTCCATAGCTGTATAGCAAGACTCTATATCTAAACAAACAAACAAACAAAGAAACAAGTAACCCATGATCTAAGAATAGATTCTAGTGTATATATAACAAATAATTGTCAACATTTTTCAGTTACCTTTCTCTCTGTGGTATTGCCTAATTAACATAAAACCTTAGCTTTCTGATGAGGTAGAGATATAAAGAGAGATAGCATATTTATAATCCTGTGTAATCATATGTATATTTGACAAATTCTCCAAAATAACAGATGTCTACCTAATCATTTCACTGCAACTAGTGATACTAAAACAATCAATTTTTTGAGGTGCCTCCTTTATGTCTCTGTTTCTTTCTTTGTCTTCTCTTTCTTTCTTTCCTTGAATGAATATATATATATATATATATTATTCTTTCATACTGTATGTCCCTATGATTTCGACAGAATTCCTTCAACACCTCCTTATATTTGGCTGTGTTTCTCTGCATCTGCTCCCATCAGTTGCTAGGTAATGTGTCTGTGATGGTAATAATGCTAGGTTCTGGTCTATGAGCATAGCAGAGTATCATTAGCAATCATCTCCTGGATTTCCTCCTAGTTTGTTTTTCTATCTTATGCTTCTGAGTATCTTGGATTATTGGTTCTTTTGATATGCAGTTATATTTTAACTGAGATATATTTTAAAATATATTTGAATCTAGTTTAAATATTAACTTTCTAGTGGTAGTGGAATTGATAAAATGTCTTTGCCCATTCTTTAGATTTGTGCTTTGTGACAGTTGTTCCTTGCCTTACAGAAGCTTTTCAGTATCATGTGATTCCACTTATTAATTTTGAATCTTAGTGCCTGTGCTATTGGTGTTCTGCCGGAGCAATCAATTTTCAATGATAGACAATTTTTTTTGCACAAAATTTAATTTTAACCCTGTAGTGGAGTTTGAGAAAGAATCAATGGATCGCATAACGGAGCTTTGGAGTAAATTAAGTTTTTCAGCATTGATAAATACATTCATACTGCAAATATTTAGACTGTATTCTGTGGTCATTTGTTGACTACTTTTTAAATCAACATTTCAGTTACATGAGCTATATGTATAAGTGGATTTTTATAAAAATATGTATTACATCATGATAATGGTGTATCTGCATGTTTATCTATATATTAGAGGGCACCAGACTTTTGGACCTAGAACTACAGATAGATGTGTGTCACCATATGTGTACTGAGAACTGAACCCAGGTTCTCTAGAAGAACAGTCATGGTATTAATCTCTCCTGAATAAATGGCATGTTTTAAATTTAGTTTTAATGGTTTTAGTGTTTTACATCAATCTCATTTTCTGACATGCTAGACATGCTATATGTGCTCTCTCACAAAGGTAAAAATCCAGTCCCTTACTTTTAATTATAAATGTTAAAATACATGCTACTACCAGTTTTCTCTTCTGATATTACCCCAGTCTATGCCAGCTATATTATGAGAAAATGCATGGTCAATTTTGAAGTTGTATGGTTGCAGAGTATAGGTAGATAGACATTACACATATTAAGATCCCATTGTTAAACAAATGAAATGTTATCCTTTTATGGCTATCAAACATTGAGAAATGAGAAAAATGGTTAAATTGACTAGGAGTAAACACAATGTTTGAGGAAATGGCTAAAAGAACAGTTTAAATTTTTCTAGACCTGTGCATGTGTGCATATATATATATATATATATATATATATTTACATTAGATATCGTGAAAATGACATCATATTTTCTCAATTTCCAATGCTGATTTCATATTTTTGTGAAATTAACAAATAATTTAGAGCTTAACCTTTTCAATATTTTCGTCACTTACTTATTTTATAATAACAAAATCATGTACCTGAGTATATTTCCCGCATCACTACTGTGACCTCCTGTAATCAGGCTTACATTCTACTCAAACTAATGTACCTGAATACAGAATAAATATACAAAATGTGAGTTTTTCATATTATCATGTGATCCAGCAATGCATTCCTAAGTAATTTTTTTTCCTAGATGCTTACACATGGATCTAAGAATCTGGGGATGAATAAATTAAATTTCCCTATAAAGATCATAGTTTAATGCCAAGGCAAATATATTTTGCACATATTTGTTTTTCATCATATGAAACATTTTATCTCCTAACCTATACATTCATTAAAAGGAAAACCATCTTCATTAAAAATGTTTACATAAGTCCTTGTTAATGCTTTGCAAATGATAGAGAAAAATCAATGGTGTGTTCTGCTGTGAATTTCTATTGTGTATGGTAATCATACAAAACAGAGGAAAACAATGAAACAAAAGCAGCCAGTATAAATAGTGCAGATGAAATCCATCCACAGTGTGATAGTGTTAGTTTCCCTGCAGTTTATCTGGGTGTAGTGCAATATATCTATAATAAGTACTGTGATAACGCCAGCAAAATTTTCCATCTTGCTGCATGCTTAATTTCATCAAGTCTGTTTTATGGCAGTGTACTGAAATGCAGAGAAGGTCTGTTGGAGCCATTTGTCTCTGTTTCTCTTCGCAAAATGACAGCAGATTTGTTTAAGCCAAAACAAAATGCATAAAAAGACTCAAATCTCTAAGCCAAATGTACAACTTAAATTTCAGAATTTATTTTACAGTGTGCTAAAATTCAGTATCTCAAGTTTTACTTGATACTAGAAAGGAGAATTTGCTCTCAGTAAAGAAAGTTTCTTTTACCGTTGTTTATAGACCTTCCCTGCTCCTTGGATTGCTTTCATAGGTTTTACTATGAAAATACTCACTTTATTTAAAAATAGAAGCTTCCTTTCAATGAAAGTTTAAACACAGGGCCTTAACAGGCTTCTATATCAAATGTCAAAAGTGTTGACAGGTTTATACTGTTACTTAAAATTCTGAGAACACCAGCTAAAATATTTTTGCATAAGGACAAATACAAAATAATTTCCCACAAAATTTAGCAGTGGGTAATGTCTTCATGTAATTTGCAAGACAAGCAGCAGCAGTAGCATCCCATGCAAAGCCAACTCTCAAGTCTCTTATTAGTACTGAAATAGAAATTGCCTTAAACATCCTCCCAAAGTGATTGGTATGTACATGATATGATGTGCATGATGGCATTATCATTGAGAGATAAGTCCAAAAATATACTGCACAAGAAAAGTTGGCTCCTGGCTTCTGTCTTATGCTAGTTCTTTGAAGTGATTAGGCAAGTATTGTGGGGCAAGTGGAACTCTGCCACCAGAAAAAAGAAGTTCAAGGAGGTTAAGGAACCATGGGAAATCTCATAATTGAGAACAGTACACATTTGAATCAACTCCTAGCCAGGTTCCTGTCCGGAAGCATGTGACCCTGACAACTCACTAAGGACCATGATAACGAGTAGCAGAGAGTCTAGATTTCTGAATGCTATGGCATATTTAGATTGTCCCCGAAGGTTACCCTTACTGTAAAAGTTTTTAATTTCAGACGTACTAAGTAAGGTTTTAGGATCTTTTTCCAGCATGAATAAACAGTTTAGACATGCAAGGACTCTCTCCTTTATGAAGGACTGCAGTGGGGGAGAGAGACTTGGTCATACTAGGCAGTACCTAAGTCACCTAAAGAACATCAGCATCTGGGTGCCCAGGACTTGGAGAACATATGACTTTCAGAAATGTCATTGATCTCCTTTACTTAGGAGTGTTTGAGGCTCTGATTTCTCCAGTAGGTTTTCACTTTCCTGTTTCTTCCTGTGTTGTTTCGTCTTTATGCTTATGTGTGTATGGTATGGGAGAGACGTAAGAAAAAGAGTGAAGACAGAGGATTGCTTGGAACACTGTTTTAGAGTTTGTGGAAACTTTTATGTGAAGTATTTGTTATAGGTTATGAAAAGCACTCATATTATTCTCTTTGTTGCCTTCAAACATAATCCTATGAATCACAATTTGAAAACAGATAGTAGCAGATGATAGAAAACATGAGTAAAATGTGATGATGCCCTGGTCATACTAAATGAGTTAGAAAACCAAACTGGGTTTAGTGAATCCAGGAGAGAGATTAATAGCAATGAGTATTGGAGGAAGAGACTTGGTAGGGATGAAAGGGATTTAAAAGAGAGTGATTCCATGAACAAAGCTTAAATCCAATTGGATGAAGGACCTTCACACCAAATCAGATACACTCAAACTAATAGAAGAAAAAAGTGGGGAAGTGTCTGAAATGTATGAGCACTGGGGAAAATTTCCTAAACAAAACACCAATGGCTTTTGCTCTAAGATCAAGAATCGACAAATGGGACCTCATAAAACTGCAAAGCTTCTGTAAGGCAAAGAACACTATCATTTAGACAAAACAGCAACCAACAGATTGGGAAAAGATCCTTACCAATCCTATATTTTAAAGAAGGCTAATATCCAAAATAAACAAAGAACTCAAGAAATTACTCCAGAGAGCCAAATAACCTTATTAAAAATGGGGTACAGAGCTAAACAAAACATTCTCAGCTGAGGCTTATCAAATGGCCACAAAGCACCTTAAGAAATGTTCAACATCCTTAGTAATCAGGGAAATGTAAATCAAAACAACCCTGAGATTCCATCTCACACCAGTCAGAATGGTTAAGATTAAAAAAAACTCAGGTGACAGCAGATGCTCGTGAGGATGTGGAGAAAGAGGAACACTCCACCATTTTTGATGAGATTGCAAACTGGTCCAACAGCTCTGGAAATCAGTGTGGAGGTTCCTCAGAAAATTGGGCATTGCACTACCTGAGAACCCAGATATACCTCTCCTGGGCATATACCAAAGATGCTCCAACATAAAACAGTGACACATGTTCCACTATGTTCATCGCAGCCTTATTTATAATAGCTAGAAGCTGGAAAGAACCCAGATGCTCTTCAACAGAGGAATGATACAGAAAATGTGGTACATCTACACAATGGAATACTACTCAGCTATCAAAAACAATGCCTTTATGAAATTCATAGGCAAAAGGATGGAACTAGAAAATATCATCCTGAGTGTGGTTACTCAATCACAGTAAAATACACTTGATATGTTATCATACCAAAACTACATTATCAAATATTCCACTGACCACAGGAAGCTCAAGAAGAAGGATGACCAAAAGGCAAATGTTCCCACTCCTTCTTAATAGGGGAAAAATATCCATAGCAGGGGATATGGAAGCAAAGTTTAGAGCAGCAACTGCAGGAACAGACATTCAGGGCCTGCCCCTAATGTGACCCATATATATACAGCCACCATAACTAGATAAAATTGATGAAGCTAAAAAATGCATGCTGAAAGGGACCAGATATAGATCTCTCCTGAGAGACACATCCAGATCATGTCCAATACAGAGGTCAATGCTAGCAGCAAACCACTGAACTGAGAAGAGGACCCCATTGCGGGGAATTAGAAGAAATATTGAAAGAGCTGAAGGAGCTTGCAACCCCATAAGCACAACAATGCCAACCAACCAGAGCTTCCAGGGACTAAACCACTCCTGAAAGACTATACATGAACTGACCCAGGGCTCCAACTGCATATGTAGTAGAGAATAGCCTTGTTGGGGCACCAGTGAAAGGGGAAGCCCTTGGTCCTGCCAAGGTTGGACCCCCAGTCCAGGGGAACATGGGCGGAGGCAGTAAGAGGGATCAGTGGGGGGAATACCCATATCGGGGAGGGGGAGGAGATGAGGTCTTATGGACAGGAAACTGGGAAAAGCAATAATATTTGAAATGAAAGTAAAGAAATATATCTAAGAAAAAAAAAGAAAAACGAAAAAAAAGAGCTTGATTGTAGAGAATAATTTGAATATATTATAAGCATCTATAGTGATATCAGATAAAAGTGATATAACCATAAAAAAAAATCAAAATCATAACAGTGCAGATGCATGTGAATGTTAAGAAATCCCAGAATTTTCTTCATCTATACCTATAATGTTCTTCCAGACAAGTCAGTGTATTTTTATTACAAAACCAGGAATCTCTAATTCATTTTGATTATGTTTAGCTCTATATTTGAGCTACTACTCCTTACCACTTAGTAGATAACTCATTATACAATTTATATGATCTATTGAACAAAAATACATTATCAAATGTTTCAATTATATATAATTATGTATGTAAATATACTACTATAAGGATAAACATAGAAAATAAAAGTAAAATTATATTCATATTAATGTTTACATATTAACTGTCTCATACTTTGAAATATGTTATGAAAATATGTACCACTTACCAAAAGATATATTGATACTCATATTGATTTCTATAGAGGAAATGTCAATTTATACTTCTACCAGTGATAGCTAAGTATCTTTCTTTACTGATGGGCTTACCGGCATTTGTCATTTGATTTCTTAATTTTACTAATTCTGACTAGGGTATGAAGGAATGTCAAAATTAATTGGCAATTTTCTGAAAGCAAGGATGCTGAGTACTTTAAAATTACTTATTAAATATTTGATTATTTTTTATGAGAGAAATGTCTGTACATTAATCCTCCTACAGACTAAAAGTTTTAGGTTTTCAGTTTATTAATTAATTAATTAATTTATTTATTTATTTATTTTCCAGTTATTTATAGATCCCATTATCCCCTGAAATAAATAGTTTCTGGAAAAATAAAAATAGAAATCCCATATGGCTTAGCTACATCATTCTTGGGCATGTAACCAAATGTCTTTACATCCTACCACAGAGATGCATGGACATCCATGTTCATTGTTGCAAGGAAGCAGAACCAGCCTAGAGCTAGGTGTCTATTGACAGATGAGTAGATAATTAAAATGTGGCATCCATGGAATTTTACCTAGTTCTTACGAATAGTGTGTAACTATGAACTTGGTGTTAAATGGATGGAATGGGAAAGAATGCATAAAATAAGGTGACTGTCCCTTAGAAAAACAATTAGCTCTTTTCACATACGTAGGGTCCTAACTTTTAATCACTGTAAATATATAAATAAGTATTTTTAAGAGTAGGAATAAATGATGAAAATATATAGGAGACCAGGTGAGGGTAGCAAGAGATGTTGAAGATAAAAGACTGACAAAAAGTCATATGTGACCTAAAAGTGGAAAGATGACATTGGAAGATGCGAAAGGAATGTCACACAGAACAACAACAAAAAAAAATTGAAAACTTTAATCTGATTGTAACATGATTCTTTGTACACTAATAAATGATAGGATATATAAACAATATACAGAAATTTCTCTAATCAATAACTATGGCAATTGTTAGTAACATGAAATATCACACTTTGTCTTTTGAAACAGATGACAGTTGACATCTTTTAAAGAATAAACCAGAAAACGGTACCATATGTTTCTATCTTACTCATAGCAATTCAAAATAATATGCCTTTGCATACAAATTTGGCTATATGAAACAAAACAAAATATTACCTTTGGAGTCAATAAATCCCATCTCTGGAAGTTGGGTCTCAAGATCATTAAAAAGGCATGTTCTAACCAAGTTTTATGGCTTCATCATCTTAAAGAATAGGTCTTAAAGTATGCCTGATCCCCACATGCAAACTGCATGAGTAGCTTAAAAGGAGAGGTTCTTTTGGAAAGTTCACCAAAAGATCAATTCTTTTGATATATTTTAATCTAAAACTAGGTAATGTATTAGCTTATAAGTTCAAATATCTAAAACAATTGACACATAAATTCAATGAAACCACTTAAAGACAGGATTGGAAACAGGTAAATCGCATATTTTGAAATGTAGCCTGTGAATGCATTTTATGTAAATGTGTAAGCTTGTAAATAATTTAACTTTTAATAAATTAAGATCTGATAAAACAAACATAACTATGACTCTGAATTCAGTTAGCAATTCAGCAAGGCAGGGAGAAATTATTTCCTATATATTTGGAATATAGTTTCTGAATATCCCTTAAGGAAAATATATTACTAAAAATCCATATTTGAGTGTCATATGTAAATAATGTGGTTTGCTAAAATTATATATTCTTTATGATAGCAAAGATATTGACACCTAATAGCATTTCTTCAAATAAAATTTTTCTTTTTTATGTTAAATTTTTAATTAAATTTCAATAAAAATAATATCACTTGCCCATGAATCATTTTATTTATTTAATATTTGTGTATTAAATGTTTACCTGTTATAAAGAAAATATATAATCATATTTTCTTCCATAACTTGCATTTTAAATGAATAATTATGCTAAGATCTTACAGAGGTTAACAAGTAATGTAAAAAGAGCTCTGAAAAACAGGTTAAGATAAACAAAATTTAAGTAATGTCTAAGCATCAATTCAGCTATACGAAATGAATAAAAATAATATAATATTAACTCAGATAAAAATAGTGGATGACTTCAATATTCTACTTAATCTACTTTCTACAATAGACAAGTCATCCAGAACCAAAAAAGGATTCAGTAATACTGGGATTAAACATCATCACAAACAAAACAGAGCTAATAGATGTCTACACAGAACTTCATGTAAACATGTGAAATAAATACTTTTATGTCAGTAACTGAAAATTTCTCTAAAATTCATCACATCCTTGGATGAATAACACAAAATAAGTCTTACCAGATGTTAAAAAGAAACTGAAATTAACAAATTTTAGTCTACCGGTTGTACAGAGTTGAAGATTTCTCAGTTTGTTATGTACATAGTGGGCATAGTCTAGATATATTGAAGTGCCCAACACATGTTAAATAACAAGGTAATAAGACTCATTTTATAAATAGCCTTTGGTTAAAATCCATAATATACTGTCCTTTGAGAGAGGAATGATGAACCTTATCTATGAGCATTATGATCTGTATTTACATGGTGGTCGGGTGGAGATTCAGGCCTTCAGTGCCAAAGTTTATGTGATAGAGTTTTCACAAAGAACCTTTTTAGATGAGATTTCTATTTGGTTGTGGATTTTATTTTGGTATACATATATGGAATATGTACAATGGAAAATGCCCAAATATTTAAATATCTAGTCTATAGATGTTAAAGAGATTGCTAGTTTTTTGACAAATTAGTAAATACAGAATATTTTTTTATATTTTGTGAAAAATTTACAGAAAATTTTCTTCTCTGTAAATAATTTTTATATGAATTTATTCAGCTCTTTCTAAGCATAAAATATGCCTGCAATTTTTTCAGTCATTAAAGTGCATACAAAAGGATGTCATGAAGAAATTGTTCAAGGTACAATCGTGTTCAGAAACTACCTCATATGATTATTGCTATATTCTGGTCTGTTCCGGTCTGAACTGGTCTGAACTGGACTGAACTGGTCTGGTACCATCTGATCTGGTGTGAACTGGTCTGGTCCGGTCTAAACCAGTCTGAACTGATCTAATCCAGTCTTTTCCATTCTGACCCGTTCTCATTGCCTTTATCTAATCATTGACTTTACATTTCCTCAATCTATTCCAAAAAAATAAATGAAATACTTGCTGCAAAATTACATTTCCAGCAATTTCTGATAGAGCAAAGCGATGAACTTTGAATGGAGCAATTGTTTCTAAATGGATTCCACCCTCCCCCACAAATGGATTTTTAAAGACAAAGAATAATGGCTCTTGGGTTCATGGTTTTGTATTGGGTCCAAGAGCATGGGGTGAAAGAGGATATTTCCCAGCAGAAAAGCCTTGCAAATATATTGTCCATTCCATGTATCAGAGGCTCCAAGCTAAATTTAAAACTCTTCTCAAAGAGAATTTTATTTGAAAAAATAAATAAATATTAGAAGCACAGAAACATGTTATATCTTTGGGGACATTTAAAATGAAAAATGCATTAGGTCAGTAGATATTTCAAAGGATTGAAAATAGAATTCAAGACCTTTCACCTCTCAGTTATGAGTGTAGCCCAGGAATAAAGTAATCCTATGTCTTTTCATTGTGGTACACTATCAGAGGTTAAGTGACAAAACTTTTATCAAGATATTAACTCTGGTATTGTCATGTAGAAGGATATTTATAGATCACAAAATTTAATGTCTGAATCTGATCAAAGCGATAGAAAATTATTTCAGAGAGTTCATTGACTCATAATAGAAAAAGTGACAAACTGTCTACAAATGAATATCCTACGTTTTATTGTGAAAGCCTAGGAATACTGAATAATATTTAATTCTTTTATTCCCAGGTAAAATACTAGAGATTTTCTCCTTCATTAATTAAATTCAATGTGTCTTATCCATAATTTTTGTTTCAGTAGATTCTTGTTAGAAAGCATATCAATATTTTTAATGTTTAATTCTTATTATTACTGCTGAATTTTTCCTTCCTTTTAGAAAATGAAAGGTAAGTAAGAAAACAAAACTATGATTTTCTTCAATTAACATTATTTGGGGAATTATATATTCTGGTATTATAGACAATAATTCTATAAATGAGAAAGGCATATATTATATTCTAAAGCATTCCTACATGATAAGTATTCAAATTCCTGTCATTTTTTAGCTGCTTCCGAATTAAGGGAATATATATGTGTGTCTACTACATATAACATAAAGGTAAGCTCTCTGGATATCTACTACAACTGCCCAATGAATATGAGTTTTACTATATTAATGATTCAGATGACCTAATGTTATGGCAAAGAAAGTTTACTCTAAGTTTACATGTTAGAAAAGAGGAACTGAGATTATTATTATTAATCTTTATTATATTATTTTTTCGGATAAAAATGATTACTACTTTAATTTCAAGATACAAGTTCAGGGTGGGGAGAGAACTGAACTCCCAGAAGTGTGAACAATTCTGAGACCACAGGACAGACCACCACATCTGTCCATTTCTGCTCACATTCCTGGCCCAAGAGGAAACTGGATAGTGCCTCTGGATACAGGAATATAGGAGCAGTCAGTGGCAGGAATCTGCTGGTTTCTGCCTGATCCCTAAATTGAACTGAACCAGTCACACAGCTCCCTCCACCCAAATGCCATGGGAGAGAGAGCTGAAGCCTCAGAAGTGGGACACTCCTGAGAACTCAGAGGAGACAACTATTTCTGCCCACATTCCTGACCCAAGAGGAAATAACCTAGGGCCATTTGTGCCCCCTGGGCACAGGGACCAAGGAGCAGTCAGGGACAGGACCCTTCCAGTTCCTGCCTGTACCAAGAGCTGAAAGCCAGTTGCCAGGAGTGCCTACACACCTGAAAGCAGGGGTAAGACCAACTTTTCTGCTCCAGGTGCCTTGCCTGAGGGACTCAGAACACACAAAGGCAGAATTCCTCCATGACAGGACACTTCCAGTTTCAGGCTGTGCCTGGAACTGAACTGAACCTATCTCACAACTCCATACACCCAAATCCTGTGTGGGGAGAAAGCTGAACTCCCAGAAGTGCAGACAATCTTGAGACCAGAAGACTGTCCCCGGTTCTGCCAAATTCAGCCCACATCCCTGGCCCAAGGGCAAACTGCATAGTGCCTCTGGATACAGGAATATAGGAGCAGTCAGCAGCAGGAACCTGCAGGTTTCTTCCTATGCCCAGAACTGAACTGAACCGAACCAGCTACACAGCTCCCTGCACTCAAGTCCCTTGGGGGAGAGAGCAGGCCCCTCAGAAGTGTGGACACACCTGAGAACTCAGACAACTACTTTCTGCCCACATTCCTGACTCAAGAAAAAATCACCTAGTGGCATTTGAGCCCCATAGGCATGGGGACCAAGGACTAGTCAGGGGAAGGAACCTTCAGGTTTTTGCCTATGCCTATAGCTGAAAGCCAGTCACCAAGACACCTAAGAACAGACTGCTCTGTTCTCAGAACCTCTGAAAGAAACAAGGTCCACAGGAGTGCGGACACACAAGCCTACAGGAAAGTCAAGACACTGTCAGAGACAACAAGACGAACTAACACCAGAGACAACCTGATGGTGAAAGGCAAGCACAGGAACCTAAGCAACAGAAACCAAGACTACTTGGCATCATCAGAGCCCAGTTCTCCCACCAAAGCAAATATTGGATAAACAAATACAGCAGAAAAGCAAGATTTAAATTTAAAATCACATTTTATGATGATGATGGAGGACTTTAAGAAGGACATAAATAACTCCCTTAAAGAAATACAGAACAACACAAGTGAACAAGTAGAAGTCCTTACAGAAGAAACACAAAACTCCTGTAAAGAATTATAGGAAAACACAACAAAACAGGTGAAGGAATTGAACAAAACCATCCAGATTTAAAAATGGAAATAGAAGCAATAAAGAAAGCACAAAGAGAGACAACCCTGGAGATAGAAAACCTAGGGAAGAGATCAGGAGACATAGATGCAAGCATCACCAACAGAATACAAGAGATAAAAGAGAGAATGTCAGGTGCAGAAAATACCACAGAAAACATTGTCACAACCATCAAAGATAATGGAAAATGCAAAAACCTCCTAACCCAAAATATTCATGAAATCCAGGACACAATGAGAAGATCAAACCTAAGGTTCGTAGGTAAAAAGGGGAGTGAAGATTCACAAATTA
The DNA here is from genome assembly GCF_011064425.1 of Rattus rattus. Lineage (NCBI taxonomy): Eukaryota > Metazoa > Chordata > Mammalia > Rodentia > Muridae > Rattus > Rattus rattus. The sequence goes on from NC_046160.1 coordinate 61,750,810, forward strand.
AAGGGCCAGTGAATATCTTCAAGAAAATTATAGAAGAAAACTTCCCTAATCTGAAGAAAGAAATGCCAATAAACATACAAGAAACATACAAAACTCCAAATAGATTGGTCCAGAAAAGAAATTCCTCCCCTCAAATAATAGTCAAAACACCAAATACACAAAACAAAGAAACAATATTAAAAGCAGTAAGGGAAAAATTCAAGTAACATATAAAGGCAGAGCCATCAGAATTACACTAGACTTCTCACCAGAGACAATGAAAGCCAAAAAATCCTGGGCAGATATCATACACACCCTAAGAGAACACAAATGCTAGCCCAGGCTTCTATATCCAGCATAACTCTCAGTTAAGATAGCTGGAGAAACCAAGATATTCCATTAGAAAAACAAATTTACACAATATCTCTCTACTAATCCAGCCCTATAAGGGATAATAAATGGAAAACGCCAACACAAGGAGGGAAACTACACCTAGAAAAATCTAAAAATTAATCTCCTTGCAACAAAACCAAAAGTAGAGACACAAGCATAATTCCACCTCTAACAACAAAAATAACAGGAAACAACAATCACTATTCCTTAATGTTTCTTAACATCAGTGGACTCAATGTTCCAATAAAAAGATATAGACTAAGAGACCGGATATGTAAAAAGGACCCAGCATTTTGCTGTATACAGGAAACAAACCTCTGAGAATAAGATAGACACTGCCTCAGAGTAAAAGGCTGGAAAAAGGCTTTCCAAGCAAATGATCTTAAGAAAAAAGCTAGAGTTGCCATTCTAATAATGAATAAAATAGATTTTCAACCAAAAGTTATAAAAAAAGATAAGGAAGGACACTTCATATTCATCAAAGGAAGAATCCACCAAGATGAACTCTTAATGCTAAATATCTGTGCTCCAAATACAAGGGCACCTACATTCATAAAAGAAACCTTACTAAAGCTCGAAGAACACATTGCATCTCACACAATGATAGCAGATTGCAATACCACACTTTCATCAATGGACAGATCATGGAAACAGAAATTAAACAGAGACATAGAGAAACTAACAGAAGTTATGAACCAAATTGACTTAAGAGATATTTATAGAACATTTCATCCTAAACGAAAGGATGTAAACACTTCTCAGCCCTTCATGGTACCTTCTCCAAAACTGACCATAAAATTCACCACAAAACAGCCAGTCCTCAACAGATACAGGAAGATATAAATAATCCCATACAACCTATCAAATCACCACAAACTAAGGCTGGTCTTCAATAACAACAAAATCAACAGAAGGTCCACATATATATAGAAGTTGAATAATGCTCTACTCAATGATAACTTGGTCAAGGAAGGAATAAAGAAAGAAATTATGTTTTAGAATTAAATGCACAACATATACAAACGTATGAGACACAATTAAAGTAGTGCTAAGAGGAAAATTCATAGTTCTGAGTACCTCCAAAATGAAATAGGAGAGTGTAACAATAGCAGCTTGACTGCACACCTAAAAGCTCTAGAACAAAAAGAAGCAACTACATTCAAGAGGAGTAGAATGCAGGAAGTAATCAAATTCAGGGATGAAATAAACTAACTAGAAACAAAAAGGAGTATAGAGAGAATCACCAAAACCAGGAGCTGGTTTTGTGAGAAAATCAAGAAGATAGATAAACCCTTAGACTAACCAGAGGGCACAGAGTGTGTATTGAAATTAACAAAATCAGAAATGAAATGGGAGACATAGTAACAGAATCTGTGGATATTCAAAAATCATCAGAAACTACTACTAAAGCCTATATTTAACAAAACTGGAAAATTTGGAGGAAATGAACAATTTTCTAGACAAATATTAGGTACCAAAGTTAAATCAGGAACAGATGAACCATCTAAACACCCCCATAATTCATAAGAAATAGAAGTAATTATTAAAATGCTCCCAACCAAAAGAGCCCAGGACCAGATTGATTTAGTGCAGAATTCTATCAGACCTTCATAGAAGACCTAATATCAATGCTGTTGAAACTATTCCACAAAATAGAAACAGACAGAGCACTACCCAATTCCTTCTATGAAGCCACAATTATGTTTATACCTAAACCACATAACAACCCAACAAAGAAAGAGAACTTCAGACCAATTTCCTTTATGAATATTGACACAAAAATACTCAATAAAATTCTTGCAAACTGAATCCAAGAAAAAAATCAAAACAATCATCCAGCATGATCAAGTAGGCTTCATCCCAGGGATGCAGGGAGGGGTCAATATATGGAATTCCATCAATGTACTCTACTATTTTGTCAAAGAACCAATTCTTCATTTCAAGTATTCTTTGTATTTGTCTATGTTTGTTTCTATTTCATTAATTTCAGCCCTGAGTTTAATTATTTCTTGCTCTCTACCATTTTGGGTGTTATTTCTTGTTTTTCTAGAGCTTTCATGTATGCCACTAAGTTCTTCTAATAAAATTTCTTAGAAATGTATGATGTAGGTGTTTAGGTCTCTGAACTCTTAAAATATGCTTCAGTGTATCACATAGGCTGGAGTATGCTATATCTAAAATGTCTTAATTTACTTGTTTGATTTATTGCTAACCCCAATATTCATTCAGCAGTGATTTGTTTAGCTTTCATGGTTTGGTATTCTTTCTTTGTTTTTTGCTGTTGATACTGAGCTTTTATCTATGGTAGTCAGATAAAATGCAGTGTTTTATGCTATTAACATAAGAAGTAAATTCTCACAAGAAATATCTAGTATTTCTGTAATTTAAAAACACTCAATACATTTGAAAGTAGAATAATAATATATTTTGTAAATAATGATTTTTATGAACTTGGAAAATGCTGTATACTGTGCAAGCCTGTTCATTAAAAGGAGGAAAGAAGGAAGCAAGCAACTGCAAAAGATTTTGATAGTCAGTGCATAAAGTTTTTGGCCTCTCTCTACTGTGTACACTATATGCATTTTATTGAATATCACTGCAATATGTTTATGGTATATACTTTAAAAATGAGTACTAATTTTTTGATATGTGATCTATTATTAAAAAACAAGACACTAAAACCACAAAATTGACAAGTTTCTAGAACTTGATCTAGTTACTAAGTTTTTCATAAAGCATATATATTTAAATTTGTTACTGGATAATCATAGATAATCTTACATTATTATTCTCAATATGTATGTATGTGATTATAATCTCTTTTGTTTCATAAAATAAGTTAATATTAAAAATTAGGTATAACTTTATTATCTGCTGTTTCAAAATATACCATTACGTACAAATACACCCTAAAGTATTCACAGACGAAATAATATCATTTATAAAGTTTGTCCTCACATTAATGGAAAATGGTGATAGAGAAAACAAAAGAGACTAAAATGAAGTGGGTTTATCTCTATTTCAATACTACTAAAAAGTCCCAGCTCTCATATTTTCATTTTTTAAAATAACATATATGCCCCCTCCACTACCTCCCTTGCCCCTTACTACCTATGGCAAGCAGAAGTGTGGACCCTGAGGGCATGAGAACTGGAGAGTAGACCGGTCTTCCCCCAGCATAATAGAGGTGGCCTGGATGGTGTAGGTAACACGTAATCTGGCCCACGGACATGAAAGCTGGCTCTTGCCCTTGCCATCCTGCAGCACTGAGTAAGCTAGCTGGGGCAGTGCTCTGGTGGTGTGAGTGTGGGAATGCTGGTGTGCTTACCATCTCAGATACCACCCAGGCCCAACCAACATCTACCCTATCCTGAAACTGCTAGAGAGAATGAAGGGGTCCATCCTACAGATTCAAAGCTACAGGGTCTCCATAACATAGAACAATGGAATATATGAAAGGAGTCACACTAAGAATCCTGTATTTGTAGTATAACAGAAGTCAGAGGCCTTAATCCTGATCAGTGACTCATTGCAATGAACATTCGCAAGCAAAGAAATGTGGACAGAGAAGTGTAATGTACTGTGGAACACACTGTGACACACTACATCTTCTTCAATGAAAGTACAAGGGAATTGGGAGATGAGTTGCATTAGGGGGTATGATCCAAAATTCACAAAGAGTTAAGAAGAAGTTAAATAAAAACACCCTATATGAACTTGTTTGAATGTCTATGCCATCCAAATAAAAAAGTTAAATGATATAAAGTCAACCAACCCATGAAAGAATTCCAACGCCAAGTAAAAGAGATTTTTTAAAAGTGGGTCTAGTATTTTAGGGATGCTCAGGTACTCAGAAAAATTTGAGGCCTTGCCAAGAGAGAAGGTAGTTGAAGTTAGTATTACATAAAGACGTTTAACACAGCTGTTGATACAGGCAGTATAAGCAGATGGTGCTTTTTTGTGTTGATAAATATTAAATTAGAATGATAGAGAAAATATTTTTGAAAAAGGTACCCCAAACTGATAGTGAACCAATGATTTCCAAGTAATGTTCCTTTTCATTAATGATTTATTCGAGTCAATATTATGTGTATAAACCTTAACATAATTTATTTGGAACTTTCAAAGAAAGCTGCAATTTTGTGTAGTAAGGGCAAACAAAGATATAGACTTAAAAGAATTGCCATTATATGTGGATGATTTCTCTTATAAGTAAAAATAGCTCTATCTCTGATTTTTACAAATTGGATCTGTAAATTAAAAGTTCTGAAGGGTTCAATTTAAATTTTTCAGAACTTACAGGATGTTTTCAGACTGCATGGACAAGGCTAAATACAAATCATCATGTTTATCATGGGTTGCAGTGGGAATAAGGAGAGTGAATTCAGTTGGAAGAACGGGGTGTATGAAAGGTGGACTGGGGAGGAAATTTGGAGAGAATTGTATGATATAGGGTATGCCAGAGGAAGAAAGTGAGAGAGAGGAAAGGGAGATGGAGAAGAGAATATCATAGGTACTTTTAATCTAGCAACAAGGCTATTCTGATCACATCCAAAGACCTTCTAAGTCTGTGTGATCTCGCTGGAATGCAGACATACCACACACTTTTAATTCCTCTGCCTGGAATACAGACATAGCATTAATACACACTTTTAACCCCAAACAATGACATCTAATTGATGGACAGAGTGACAAATCACAGAATGATTTGTCAATATACGATATACCCAAGTCTCACAGGAACAGCAGAGGAAAGAGAAGCAATTTAAGAGGAGTACAGGGAGAGTTGGGAGTTAGTTGGGAGTCAGTTCCAGTCCATCCAGTTCATTTGAGTGGAAGTCACTTTAGTGCAATTCGATTGAGTTCCCCATTGAATTCAGTTCAGTCAGTCAATTCAAGTTGAGTGAAGTTGAATCATTTCAGAGAATACAGTCAGTGCAGTGGAGTTGAATTTATTAGGCAGTTCATGACAGTTGAGTTGGTACAGTTCATGAATTTCATTTTTGAAGTTCAGTGCAGGTCAGCAGAGGCTATTGAAGCCAGAGAATGAGAAGGAGGCCCCCAATTAGAACATATTGTCAGAGGTTAGGTTAAGGCCAACCAGAGCAATTCAGTGAGAAGCTGAGAGAAGCCAGATTGAATCATGCAGTTTGGAGAGGACTTTAAGCCACAACAGCTGAGTTGGATCAGCCAGTCAGAGTTCAGAAAGAACTGTATTCAGTAGTAAGTTTCTGAGATGCCTGGTGAATAAAATTTACTTTTACAGAGGAGGGACTTCACACATCCAGTACTCTACTAGTCTTTGGGATCAAAGACTTAATAGTTTGCAAGGTGTCAGACATATTTGCCTAGATGCTGGGTTCATATGAAAGCTCTACGTAGTAGGCCTGACTAGGGCATTGAGTATATCAGAAAGACAAACAGATATACTGACAGAAAACTGGGATTAAGTGGTCTAGATTCTTGTCTGGAAAACCCTCAGCACATTGGAAGTTCAGCATGTTTACAATATAGAGTTGAAGAGAGAGATGGGATAATTATATCCAACCAACAAGTAGGCAGCGTTATTGTGAACAAATAACCAAGGAGGCGGTGTTTAAGGTATATGGGTAAAGGAGACAAACTTAGCTAAACTAAGTAGGAACAGTCTCTGTAAGAGAGCAGTTGTCAGCTACAAACAACCCAATGAAGAAAGTTATGGTGGATATTTTCTGCTCACACTGTGAACATCCACACATGAAACCCAGGAAGAGGTTTTCCCATTCTTTTCTCTGAGCCTTAACAGAGCTGTGAACGGAACTTTATTTTCATGAGCCTGAGACCCTGGGGTCCTTGATGTTGCTGTGCCCATGTAAACATCACATTTAGTCAGGAATGTGCGCAATCAGGGCTTCCTCCAGGTCCTACACTTATATGATTCCATCAGTCAGTTTTCTAGAATTACTCTCCCTTTTTCAAATATGTAAGTCAAAAATCTACTTATGTCATACCTATTTGGCCAATATATCACAACGTGAGGAGAATAAGAAATTGTAAAATTACTTTCATTAACTAATAATATTTAATGATTTAAATAATATATGATAAAATGTCTAGGATTCAAAACAATAGCACTACATACACTGAAGCTAAAGATCCGTGGGTAGGTATCTGGTGGGGGGGAGAAGTGGTGATGTGGGGGAGTTCATACTTTGAAAGAAAAGAAAGTGTGGGAGAATTTCAGGCACACCTGGAGCTGCATCTCGTGGTGTTTCATAGAATGGGTTTTCAACCTTGTCATGAGAATTCACAAAGGGCTGACAGTGGGTCTGATCTCATTTCTATGAAACTCTGAACTACTGTTCCACAAAGACACAGAAAGGGATCAACCAAAGAGCAGCATCGGAGCCATGCTGTCACTGAATGAATACACTAACTGCTTTTTTACAGTGTTCTTCAATGTGTTCCTTCGATCATGCTGAGACCTGCATAAAAATGAAATGTCATACTCCACTACTCTTCCAGCCAGCGGTACAGTTTATTTTCTTGTCTTCTGATGGAGTTCACAAATTTAATAACTGCCTTTTATCCTGGTCTCTATACTCCCTTTCAGCGTCCTATTCAGTCTTCTCTCTCTGCAGGCTTTCAGGAAATGTCTCATTTTAGATTTTCTATAAAGAACATAATAGACGGGAAAAGCAAAAAAGGGAAGGATATTATCTGTCATGTAGAAATGGACACGGGGCAATCAAACCATTTTAATAGAGGCTGAGAGTAAAAAATAAAGACTTCGTGTTATCATATTTACTATGTTCTTGGTGAGGCAATTTGGGAGAAGAAAATTTGACTAGCTTCTGTTGCAAACTGTATTATGATTCTTCTGTCTATTGTCCATTAAAAATAATTTCTCCTTAATAAAATACAGGTTATCGTCAGGGATATCTTGACAATAGGGAACTTATTTTGCAGTTAATTAATATCTGCAGTGATGAGTGTGAGTGTTTCTACACTGTGCATGTCGCTTTGGTTAATAATGGCTTGTAGTTTTCAATGGCGGTACCATTCATTAATGAGGTGCATTATTGTGCAGATATTTTGGAAGTTGGAAAATAATAAAGGCTGGCAATATTTCCAAAAATATCATCTGCTAGTAGTACCAATAATCCTTCATTTACAATCTCATTAAGTATCAAATAAGCAACATACCACTTTTCTCTCTACAGCTTTTAAACATGCAAGCAAACACTGGCAGCAAACTTTAAGAATGAGATGGTAACTAGACATCTTTGTTCCATCCTGTACTATATACCCTTTACCTCTTTGATTAAAATCACAGCATGTGAGGATGAATCACTGTTAATCCTAGGGAAATGGTTTCTAACATTGAATTAGTTAAATGCTAATTGCAGTGCTTTGCCTACAAAGAATCACCCAGAACTTTTAACTAGATGATGTTTAATTGTTTTCTGAAATACCAAATGACTCTACTCTCTGTGCTTCTAGGGTTCTCATATCCCAACAGGAAAATGTCAAAGTACATAGGCTATGAGGAGCACTAGGTTGATATCTGCTCAAATTAATTTGGACCACAAGCTCTTCTCACTTTATAGCAGTGGAATGTAGGGTCATACGATTATCTCATGGCTTCATCAAAAGCATGAATATCAGACGTCTATGCTAGTTATAACATTACAGTCTTCTGAATTGCATCTGAATGCATTTCACCAACTTTATTGTCATTTTCCGGTAGTGAAGACAGAGAGCCACATGAGAATTCTGGGAGCTTCCTCATCATTAAATCACTAAATGAACCTTGAGAGTTTATTAAATGTTTGAGACTGGAATATTAAGAAGTTTTTCCTACACTTGGAGGTAAAGAAAGATTAAGTGAGGCTCCCAGTGAGTTGAACCTGTTCCTGCATTCCGCTTCTAGAGAAATTTGGAGGCAACACATGCACTTGCAGTTTTGACTGTCACTTACATGCCATGTGGTTCTCTTAAAGTTTACAAAAGAACAGTTTTAGAATCTATTTACCACTATTTTCTAATACTGGATGTAGTCATAAAATGGCAGGTCTTCTTGTGCTACTTCCATACATGTTGATAAGGAGCTTTGGGTTTTGTTTTGTTTTTTTTTGTCATTGTTTGTTTGTTTGTTTGTTTGTTTTAAGTCCCCACTACTCACTCCTACCCCAATTTCCTGATGGTCCCTTTCAGATTCCCTAAATCCTCCTAGCACTTTTGAGTTTCTCTTCTCTTCCTAAGACTCTGCATATGAGAGAAATATTATGTTTCCTATCTCCGATGATTTCAGTTCTGATTTGGTGGAGTTTTATTATTATTATTTTAGTTTACCTTTTCTTCTCATCTTTCTCATGTCTTAGAACAACTTTTTCTCTCCTGAAAATAACTTTTGTCTCCCTATTTTCTATTTTTCTTTTAACCAGTTACTCCAAGTCCAACTTAGTCGTCTTTAATTCAACATTTTTGCTATGCCGCAATATGTTGCAAATATTGGCATCAAAACCAGTCATGTCCTTCATTACTGTCAAAATAACAATGCATAGGTCAACACAATATCTTTGAAAGTTCTGTGGCTGTCCGTGATAACAAATGCTTTCCTTGCTTGGTTTTGTTTTGTTTTATATATTTCAAAGGAGGATGCCTACCTACATAATTGAAACTTAGGTGAGGCCACACCCTCAAGCAAAATGCTTTATCATACCTACTCTGGTGTGGCACTCACTCTTCTGCTTCTTCGAAGGCTATAATTTTGTTATCTTTTGGGAAAAAAACACCACTAAATTGTCTCAAAATAGCTTTCAACCAGGTTGTCTCTCTTGCTCCTATACAATAATCCAATCCAAGTATCATTGTATAAAGTGAATTATTCTACATCTGTTACTGCCAACGAAGTCATAAGGAAAGGTGAATAAATGTGCATATTGATGAATAAGACTAGCATTTATTTTGCTAGAATTCAAAGAACAACACACACACATACACACTATACATATATATATATATATATATATATATATATATATATATCTTTAAGTTTTCAAACTTTCTAGGCAGGAGGGACTGCTAAGAATCTATACTGCTCTCCCTGAGGCTCTGAGGTACCATTTCAAGAGGATTTGTTGCCCTCTACTGACCTTTGTGAGCACTGTTACTCAGAGGCCACATCTACACACAATCACATTATTTTTTAAAAAATAAATTATGAATTAAAATATTTATGCCTATGGCATTGCCTGTAGAGAATGGAATAAACTATTGGATCCATGGATCTGAGCTACAGACATTTGTTAGACACTACCATAGGTGGTGGGTAAAGGAACCTGAACTCAAGTCCTACGGAAGAACTGCCAGTGATCATAACTCTTAAGCCATTTCTCCAGGACCAAATATTACTTTGTTATTTGTAAAGTTCATTTTGTTTATTCATTACTATTTTCAGTCACTTACTTTAGTAAATTAGAACATAAGTTATTGCTCAAGGACTCAGTCTCATAGATGTAGTGTGAGATACGTTTTTACAGAATATTTGAGAATTAGAGTCACAAGGAAGCCATCTCCTCTCTGAATTGGTAATATCTCTCAATTATTTTTAAGATTTATTTTTAGAGAAAGAAATATTAATGCAGAAAAATAAGAAATTACATAAAAGTCTAAATAGGTAAGGGCTGGAACTTGCCTGAAATTTTTAATGAGATTGCAATTTTTATGCTTAGCTTTATGACAGAGAAGAATTCTTAAATTCTTATGAAAGAGCAAACATGTGTGAGCAGTGAGAGAAATACTTAATAAAACATAGCTAGAAGCATTACAATGCCTAAATTAAAAACAATGCTACAGATCCATGGGGACCAAAAGTGGCATGATGCTGGCTTAAAACAAATCCATGGGTCAATGAAAGAGAATGAAATCCTACATGTAAACTCCATGGTTTGCTGGATGAAACATTCCTAGCAAATAAACCAAACATATTTATTGAGAAAGAATAACCAATGCCCAAATTGTGCTGGAAAGACTGTATGTCCAGTTGAAGAATACTTAAACCTGACCTTCATCTTTCATTTTGCACAAAAGTCATGTCAAACTGGATGAGAGAAAGGAGAAGATAAGAAACTACAAACCAAAAACATAGGATGAGTATTTATCCCGACAGTGAAAGAGAAACATTTTAATATATCAGTAAAAGAAGTGGTTTTGAGAAGGTCTGACCCCTCACAGGCCAAGAAACAAAAGCCCAAACTTAAGAATGGAATTACATCATGGTCGTGATGTACAACTTCTGCACAAGTAAGAAAGTAAGTGACAGAGGGAAATTCTGCCACATACGCAGAATACTAATCATGCATGCTAATTAGGTTAGTAATGCATTGTTGACATTTACTTCTGTGAGCAAAATAAACAATACAAGGGCCATATTAGATATGACATTTTCTTAATATTCAGTAACTTTGAGAGACAAAGCCAGAAAAATAACACCCTGGGTAAAGACATTTTCTAATATTTTTGATGGCATGAACACCTGCAAGGCCTAATAAGAGATTTGAGTCACACCCTTGTTCTCTGGACCCTTCATCTGTTCACAAGCTCACTGTTTCCCACATGCTCTTTGTTTCCCTCTGTCTTTGAATCTTAGGTTGACATTTGAACATAATTGCTTGCAGTGCATTCCAATTTTAATAAGTGACCCATTCTTGCTCACTTAATGATTAGTTTCATTCTCCTTCCAAAACACTTCAAACCAATACCAGAATATGCAAGCCAAATTCATGCTATTTATTAGTCATGATTCACCTTTGCTTTATGATATAACATTGATCACATTACATATTTTCAATCAGAAATTATGAAGTGGGATTCTTATACTTGGTTCTTTGGCTTTCTGTGTTTGCTGGTATTCTGCTTCCACCTGAAATTTTGCACAGGAATCATCATTATCTACTTATTTCCAGATCTGCACAATGGATTAAAAAAAAAACTATATGTTATCATTCTGCTACTTTAACTGGGGGATATATTTGGCTTAACTTCAGTATAGCTGTATTTTTCAGCATCTAAAAGTGAATTATAGGATTCGATAGTCTTGACATTTCCAGGGTAAGAAATGCAGTTCTTTCAATGCTAATTAGTTTAGTAATGCATTGTTGACATTTACTTCTGTGAGCAAAATAAACAATACAAGGGCCATATTAGATGTGCTGTTAGCCTGTATAAAATGCTTTGAACATGTCATATCACAATATTTATAAATAAGCAATGCATTTACTTTATAAATTGTTTCCATGAAATAAACATAATGTGTCTTCAATTAAATTAAAGACTGGATTTCTTATGAACAAAACAAAATGGCTGAAAAGAAAAATGACTTCCTATTACCATGTTTAATGAATTGATTATTCTTATATTTCAATAGCATTTTAATGTGATGTATTCCTTTCCAGCAAAACTATTTTTAAAATTGACACCTCTGTGCATAGTTTCTATGCCTGGTATATAAATTCAGTTAATATGGGTGTATGTATATATATGCTCAAAATAAAACACATTTTTCTATTAGGTAAAATATTAAAAGACTATGAGTATTACACCACTATTTTTTAAGACTGTAACAATAGAATTTAACATTTTAGTATACTTTAACAAAAGAGCTGTAACAGTAAGTAATTTTCTGGTATATTGCTAAGATTCTTATCAATATCAAGTTTTCAAATTATCTGTTTGTACAAAAGAAAGAAAACACATTTTCAATTTACACATTCAATGTTTTAGAATCATTCATTACTGAAGTTTCAGAAGGCTGAGTAACATTATGAATTTGTCACATTAATAATGCATGTGCATGTGTGATTGATGCCTTATGTTTTCATAACAAGCTCTTCAAGTGAAGTTTTTTATCTAATAGATTTTGTAGACTTTGAGCTCAACAACATCCTTAACATAAATAAATATGAGTCTATTTTTAAAACCCCATGCGTTCAGCACATTCTCTTGCTGTCTCCCCTTATAGTGAACAGTAGCAGGCAGGGTAACAAACCACCATGAAATAATTTTAAATTGAGTTTTTAGTTATTCAGCTGTTGCACTCTTGGATTTTGATGATTTCACTTCGACGGTTTGTATTTCCATGCAGATGATTCTAGTCAAGAGAAAGCAAATAAAATTATAGTAGTTTTTCAAAGTAAGAAGTTTTGCTGTTTTATATAAAAAGATGAATAATTTCTTTTATATCTCCTATCTAATTGATGGGGCATATCATGGACTCATCCCGATTTCCTGCATAATGGATTGTGCTCATCAGGAGCTTCTCACGGAGGGACAGCAGAAGCAGTCGGCTATAAGGCAAAAGAACAGCGTTTCTTACCCTGTGGTTTAGATCAGACATGCCTGTCTCCATGTGCTTGCTTTGCCATCCATCATTTTAAACATTTACCATACAGCCATTTAGAAGATGTCTTTCCTACTTCTTTCACCTTACATGTTACTTCATTATGAAATCCAGATCAAAAATTCATAGATATGACAATTTTGACAGAGCTGGAGGCATGTTCTTTGTTGTAAAACACATATTCACCCAGAGGCAAGGACAGTTGGAGTATCATTTCTCTTTCAGATTAATATATGTGTATTTGTAAAGTAAAAGTTCAAAATTCTCTTCACTTAATTTTAACCTTAAAAGTAGATGTTATTGTTCAAATACTTCCGAAAGATCCCTGAAAACAAATATTAGTGTATGCTATGTTCTCCCCAATGACAAAAGTTTGTCCTAAAAATTCAGACTTAACTCATTTACATGCTAACCAACTTTAACACTTAGAGCATAACTTTCCAGAAATATTTCTCTTGATTTTAATTATCTGAAATAGGTAAGACTTACCAAGCAATTTGTAACTTGGATATAGTACAACATATTAATATAAATAAAATATGTCAATTTATTCCAGATATTTCTAGTTCTAGTGAGTTCTCTAGGGTTTAAAATGGTATATTCAACCCCACAGCCCAGGAGTCACAGGTGCCCAGGAATAGCTATGAGTTTGCCACCACACAAAATCTTAACCTTATTTAAAATATTATGATTGTTATGGCGACAAATTAATGGCTTCTGCTTGTATTGCAGGCCTTCTCCTCAAGAGATAGTCCATTCCTGGTACTGTAACTCAGTTAACAACAGGTTCCTGAGAAAATCATAGGCCCAAGGAGAGAACTTGCCACTGTTGTTCAAGTAAATCAAATTAGCATAAAACTGCCTTCTAGATATCTGTTTATGCTCATAGAAACAACTCTACTGTGCCTCAGAGAAGCTTCTCTCATAAGTGAACAGTGGTGAGTGCCGACATGAATGATTGCCCCAGAGTGCTAAACACAAGGGTTAGCTGAGGACCCAGCCTGCAGCATGACATTTATAACACCCCTGTAAGGCTTTGAGGAAGAATTGAGGAGGAGACTGGAAAAACATAATCACTGGACTTTAGAAAACAGGATTGTGAAAAGATGACCTTTCAGTATGACATAAATATTGCAATTATATATCCATATTAGCTAGGGTTATAGGGACTGAACCTACAGTAGACTGACCCTATCAACAGTCAGTCATTGATGGAGGAGATGCTTATGTGTTTCTACCTCTCATTCCTGAACTATTGACTATAGAGGGACGGCCTCCAGAGGAAGAGTCATTGCCTTTTATTTTGCATCAATTAAAGAACTCAAGAGACTCTAGTGATTATCTCCACAATTATTGTCACACAGTGAGCCCAGGTGTCAGGAAACGAAGAAAGAATTGCATGAAAAAAAGTAGGGAAGAGAGGGAGTATAAGAGGAATGAAATGGAGTTTAGAGATGACAGGAGATAAGAGTAATCAGTATTCATTACCTGTATTTATGAAATTGTCAAAAAAGAAATATATTAAGAAAGCAACAATGTAGGTTTGTGGGTTGCGTATCTCCACGGCCATTTGAGGAGGTGAGACTTGGAGAGTTTGATTGCCCTTACCCCACTCCTCTGCCAGGGCAATATGAGCTGTAAGGAGGCACCAGGACAAGGCTCCAGAAGTGAGAAAGCTCAGTCTGAGACTTGGGAAAGCCTGAGCTCACTTGAGAGACCCTGGGCACACATCAAGGCTGGGGCTGTCAGCTTCTCAAGCTCTTGGACATCCAGGTGATGCTGGGAGTCCTGGAAGAGTTGAGAATGGAGTGGGGGTCGGCAGGCTGGGTCTAGACCTGAAGTGGTGGGGAAAGGAAGCTCCAGCTGTGTCCCCCAATTGAGCGTCTTTGGCTTGATGGGCAGCAGTTGCCAATTGTGGCTGGGAGTGCAGAGAGGCCTTTTATGGGAGATTTGGCTGCAGCTCTGTAGGCAAAGGCCTTCTCCATGGCTCCCAACAGTGGATAATGATGAAAAGAGACAATCCATGGTTCTGAATTATTTATGGCCATGGTAGAAGGTGGATGCATCTAAGGGAGGGACCTAAGATTAAATATCTTTAGTGAGTAATGTCTGCGAAGGAAAGATTATTGACTAAGCCCTCCAGGCTTCTAGGTACCTCCTTAGTGTGGAAGTCTTGAACCTTTGTGACCTGTGCTCATATCTCTTTTTTTTCTGAGAAGCCTGGCACATGTTCCAAGTCAGGAGTCTGGCAGGGAGCTGGGAGTCACCTACGCCTCAGCTGTGTGCTCACAAAGTCTCCAGGTCTCGACCTGCTCTTCCTTACCAAATTTCCTGGCATGGTGTTAGGTCCCACACAAGAAAAAATGTACTAGAGTTTTTTGATATTAATTTAATTTTATTTCTCTGTTGTGCTACATTTAAACATGAACTTTCTAGACAATATTGTTGTCTCCCAAGGTAAAAGGTTGGGGGATTACTAGATAAGTGTATGAACATATTTGTCTATTAATTATGTAATGAAGTAATACACAAAAACATAATGCAAGGGTTTTAAATTACATCTCTGTGTTTGGTGTTGATTAACAATATTGAGTGTAATAGGTAATAATATATACCTACTGGAAATTTAAGTATCATCCTCTGAAGAGACTCTTTAATACTTCTGTTTATTTAAGCATGAAGGACTAGCAAAATGATTCATCAGAGAAAGCCACTTGCCCCGTAAGCCTGCAAACCTGAATTCCATTTTCAGTACTCATTAGAAAATGAAATAAGTGCATAAATTTCACCGCGTTGTCTTTTTCTTAACTGTATGTTGCCAGGGTCCAGACTCGACACAGGATTGGAGTTCTCAACTGGAAGCAGGTTTATCTGGAAGGCACATAATAAGTATACACAGACTACTCTTTGGCTACAAACTGACAGGCGATTTCAAGGCTTCTCTCTCTCTCCTTCTCAGCTTGAGATTGCACACTCTGCATTCTCTTGTGCACTATGCTTTTCTCCATTGTGCTTTTCTTTTCTCAAACTCCCACACTCATGCACACCTCTGTTCATTACCCTTTCATTCTCACACACACTCTTCATACATACCTCATATTCTTTCTTCACTCACTCTTCACATTCTCTCTTCACTCACTCTTCGCATGCTCTTCTCATGCTCTCTCACTCACTCTCACATTTGTTCTCAAACTTGCTCTCTCATTCACTGCCTCATGCGCTCTCTCATTCACTCTTCACATTCTCTCTCTCAAGCTCTCTTCATATGCTCTCTCTCATTCACTCTTAACATGTTCTCTCTCATTCTCTCCAGCCTTTCTCTTGCCCCAGTCTTTTATTGATAATTCAAAAACAGCTAGAAAAAAGACATTGTATAATCATTGCCAAATCAAATTCAAAAGAATAACTACATCCCACAAAGTACTAAGAATTATAATTGTTCCCCAAGGTTTCAAACTTCCCCTATTCCCAGGCCTGTGGCCCAAATAATGATAATTGTAAACTTATCATTAGTTAAACTTTAACTTTTAACTTATTATACTTCAGAGCTCCAAGCTCCGAGGTCAGCTACTTGCATTTGCCTGTGAAGCTCTAATGATAAATGATATAGGCAAAGCTGCCAGGAAGTGGCCAGAAAGAATCAAGTTAACCCTTAACTCAGTGGTTGCGCTAGCTTTCTGTTCCTTGCACACAATGAGTCTCGCAAGAGTTCTAGTATTTTGACTTAGTCTTACTAGTATATAATTTTATATATTCTATACTTCCTTATCCAGGAACCACTCTCAAATGTTATATAAAACTTATTTTCTAACTTTAATAACTTTTTTCCTTTCTTAAGATTCCAATGTTGGCTCTAATTCATTTTCTAATAATTTCTTTAAAGTTTCTTTGCAAGTCAAGCATTAATCTGGAAAAACCATTGTGCAGTTATTACATTGTTTCCAAGACAAGAACACACAGTCTGCACCTGGGCCATTAGGGCTGTGCTGTGCTGTGACCCTATGCCTCAATTTCCAATTGTTTAAGATTCATAACATCAAGGAACATCTAGTTTCACAGAATTCAACAGAGCAGAAGGAGAAAGAAGGAGAAAAGTCAGATATAATAGAATAATTATGCACATCAAGGCCAACTGAAAGGCAGTTATGCACAAATGAAATCTATATAGCCATTGTCCAGGGCTAAGGTTTGGAGAAATGGAAACAACCAGTTTTTACAAAGAGCTGCTGCGGGTTACTGAGATGTCTCCATCCAGGCCTACTGCAGGCAGCCTCTTATTTCAGATGGTAGGTCCCCTGGAGGGATGTGTCTCCTGCTTCTCAGGGTCTCAGACAACACCCTACTTTACAAGGAGCTGCCTCAGGCTTCTGGGAATGTCTCCATCCCGGCCTACTGTTGCAGTCCCTGTCATCTTATGTTGTCGACAGCAGTATATGCATGCTGTAGAATGGATGACCCCAGGGTGTTCAAAACATTTTAGTAAAGAAAGATATATATTTCAGCTTATACAATAAAGTCCATCATGGGGGAATATCAGGGCAGGGATTTGAAGCAGGGAACATGGAAGAACACAACTTTTTATCTCAATCCTGGTCTTAAACTTAGTCAGCCATCTGGTACAGACCAGGACCACCTACACAAAGGTGTCTCCCATAGTAATTTGGGCTTTCCTGTAGCAATTGGTAATCAAAATAATTGCCCCACTCCACCATGCCAACAACAATAAAATTTAGAGTTTCTCAACTGAGCTTTATTATTAGGTGACTCAAGTCTGTTTCAGGCTGACAGTTGAACCTCAAGAGTACGAACATTTTTAAGTACAACTTATTAATTTCTCATGTTGAGGAGTTATTTGTTATTGTACACTGAGAAACCAAAACTTTTTTTCTTCTTACAAACTTTGGAAATTCCCATAATTTATTGAATATTTTCAAAAGAAATTATTTACACATCAATGTTCATATTAAAACCTGAAAATTTACAATGCATTTTTAGTTATACATAGAAATTTACTGGGACTCCCTTTTTGTTTCATCTTTATTAAACTGGGTATTTATTTACATTTCAAATGTTATTACCTTTCCGGTTTCCATGCCAACATCACCCTAACCCCTCCCCCCCAATCTATATGGGTGTTCCCCTCCCAATTCTTCCCCCATTACCGCCCTCCCCCAAAGAATCCCGTTCACTGGAGATCCAGCCTTGGCAGGACCAAGGGTTTCCCCTTCCACTGGTGCCCTTACTAGCTATTTATTGCTACCTATGCAGTTGGAGCCCAGGGTCAGTCCATGTATAGTTTTTGAGTAGTGGCTTAATCCCTGGAAGCTCTGGTTGGTTGGCTGAAGGGGGTCTCAAGCCCCTTCAGCTCTTTCAGTCCTTTCTCTGCAATATCGGGCTCATGTCAGCATGCACTTGTTGGCATCAGCAATATTGTCTGGGTTTGCTGACTGTATGTATATGGGCTGGGCCCTCATGTGGGCATTCCTTCAGTATCTACTCCAAAGTTTGTCTTTATATCTCCTATGAATATTTTTGTTCCCCGTTCTAAGAAAGACTGAAGTATCCATGCTTTGGTCATCCTTCTTCTTGAGCTTCATATGATCTGTAAATTGTTTCTTGGGTATTCCAAGATTTTGGGCTAATATGAACTTATCACTGAGAGAATACCATGTGTGATATTTTGTAATTTTGATACCTCACTCAGGATTATATTTTCTAGTCCCATCCATTTGCCTATAAATTTCATGAAGTCATTGTTTTTAATAGCTGAAGAGTACCTCCTTGTGTAAATGTACCACATTTTCTGTTTCTGTATCCATTCTCCTATTGAAGCACATCTGGGATCTTTCCAGCTTCTGGATATCATAATTGAGGCAGCTATGAACATAATGGAGCATGTGTCTGTGTTATATGTTGGAGCATCTTTTAGGATACCCAGGAGTAGTATAGCTTGGTCCTCAGGTAGTACTATGTCCAATTTTGTGAGGAACCACCAGATTGGTTTCCAGAGTGGTTGTATCTGCTTGCAACCCCACCAACAATGAAGGAGTGTTCCTTTTTCTTCACATCCTCGCCAGCATCTGTTGTCACCTGAGTTTTTGATCTTGGCCATTCTGACTGGTGTAAGGTTGGTTTTTTTGTTTGTTTGTTTTGTTTTTGATTTGCATTTCACTGATGACTAAGGATGTTAAACATTTCTTTAGGTACTTTTCAGCCATTCCATATTCCTTAAATGAGACTTCTTTGTTTAACCTTGTACCCCATTTTTAATTGGGTTATTTGATTCTCCAGAGTCTAATTTCATGAGTTTCTTGTATATATTGGATATTAGTCCTCTATCAAATCTAGAATTCATAAAGATCTTTTCCAAATCTATTGGTTGCCATTTTATCCTAATGACAGTGTCCTTTGCCTTACAGAAGCAATGCACTTTTATGAGGTCCCAGTTGTCGATTCTTGATCTTAAGTCATTGGTATTCTGTTCAGGAAATTTTTCCCAGTGCCCATGTGTTCGAGCTCTTTCACACATTTGCTTCTATTAGTTTGAGTGTATCTGGTTTTATGTGGAGGTCCATGATCCACTTGGACTCTAGCTTTGTAGGGGGCTATAACAATGGATCAATTTGCATTCTTCTACATGCTGACCTCCAGTTGAATAAGCCTCATTTGTTGAAAATACTATATTTTTTCCAGTGGATTGTTTTAGCTCCTTTGTGAAAGATCAAGTAACCATAGCTGTGTGGGTTCATTTCTGGGTCCTCAATTATATTCCATCGATCTACTTGCCTATCTCTGTAATAATACCATGCACGAGGTCAGGGATGTTGATTCCCCCATAATTTTTCACTATCCTGTGTTTTTTGTTATTCCAAATGAATTTTCAATTTGTGCTTTCTAACTCTATGAAGACTTCAGTTGGAATTTTGATGGGGATTGCACTGAATCTGTAGATTACTTTCAGTAAGATGGCATTTTTACTATATAACCCTGATAATCCATGAGATTGGGAGACCTTTCCGTCTTCTGACATCTTCTAAGGTTTCTTTCTTTAGAGACTTGATTTTCATTCATGAATTTCTAAGTTAGATGAGAACTATTGTCACTTCCAAATACTACAAAAGACTAATTCTTGCTTAATGCTGTTCCCTCCTACTTGCTTTTTGAATTAATAGTCTCACAAAATTGTCTGACATAAAACTTTTTAAATCACAAAAATATTGTGTCAGCAAACTGAGTAACTCTATTAAGTCTTTAGCTACAGTTTTGGTCAAAAGTTGTAATGTTCAGTTAGCTTGACTCCCAAATGGAAGGCTGAGCACAATTAATAAGGAAACCTAAGTTGAGCCAAGTGAAGAGAAGTACTATGTTTCCTTCAAAATATTTAGGGCACTAAGCCCCATAGACTATAGGCTTTCAACATTTTTATTAACAAAGGATAAATTCAAGAGTTTTCTCTCTAATCAATATATAAATGCTATACAAAGCAATCCTTGACTGGGATCTGTGCGATGGAATCCAGCTGAAACAATATGTATTAAATACAGTCAGTAAAAATACAATTTTTAATGAAGTAGTAAATATATTATTCATGAACAGTTAGAAAAATACTTGTCAGAAACTACTTTAGGATGATCTGGTCATTTTTGCTCTTGTTTCAATCCATTGATGACAGGGTATGATGGCAGTAGGTGGGGCAGAAACTCCTAACTCCATTGTAAACTAGGAAGCAGCCAGATCAGGTTGGAGGTTTAACCATCAAACTGTACACAATTCACACCAAAATTTCCTTGAACATAACACATACAAATGCATATCATTTATAGAAGGGAGGAAAAAAATCAAGTTGTCATATTTCTGTAGAAAAGGAGTAACTAAATTATTTGTTAATGACTCCCGAAAAGTAGAAATAATTATTTTCTAAAGTAAATATATTCTATAGAATGTCAGAATAACTATTTGAAAATACTTAGAATTATTTCTGGTCCTTATTCAAAACATAGATTAATATGGTACCCTATCAGCCCTAGTCTAGGAGACTCAGAGAAGATATTGTAAAAAAAATATGTTCTAGATTTTATTATAATGAAAAAATATTTTATGACATCCTAAAGTATAGAGAGTAAGCATTACTAACACCAACAAATAAAACATAACCTGGTAGAAAAATCCCATCTACAATTAAATAAATTAAACCGTGTCTCAATAATTAGATTTAAATATTCTTATTGTCTGACAGTTGTTATGCATGAGATAGTAGAGATTATTTTCTATGACAGACCCAGTGAAGTGTGTTAGTCGGGCTTCTGTACAGGAACAGAACTGATCATATGAATCTATACATACATAGAAAGGAAACTTATTAGAGTGGCTTACAAGCTGTGGTCCAGCTAGTATAATGTGTGTTTACAAAGGCAAGTCCAAAAATCCAGTAGTTCTTCAGTCCATGAGGCTGGATGTCTTAGTTGGTCTTCACTGTACCACTGTACATGTAAATCCCAAAGAAGTAGGCTCTAATGCCACTGAAGGAATGGACTTGCCAACAAGAATGAGGAAGAGCAGGCAAAGAGCAAAAGCTCCCTTCTTTCATAAAGGTATATAGGCTTCCACCAGAACATGTAGCAAAAATTAAGAAAGGTTCTTCCTATGTCTAAAGATTCAGATTAAAGTTAGGTTTTACCATTTCATATTATTTAATTAAGAAAAATTTATCGAAGAGGCGGCGCAGATCTTCCCGGTTGCTGCCACCGCAGAGAGCCCGTGGGCAGCACCCCGCGAGCGAACTTGAGCCTCGGGACCACAGGTAAGACCAACTTTTCTGCTGCAAGAAAGCGGCCTGGTGATCTCGGGAAACACGGAGGCAGAATTCCTCTAGGACCGGGCACGTCCTGGGTTTACCGGAAGTCCCACACCCGCGGATCCTGGCCCGCAGCAGCTCTCTGCTCCCAAAACCCGTGGGAGAGAGACCTCACCGCCTGGTCAGTTGGGCACTCCTGAGGCTGCAGAGCGGAAGAGACCACCAACACTGCCCACCCCTGCCCACATCCCTGGCCCAAGAGGAAACTGTATAAGGCCTCTGGGCTCCCGTGGGAGAGGGCCCAGGAGCAGCAGGACCCCTGCCTGAAACACCGCTGGAACCTGAAGGAAACAGACCGGATAAACAGTTCTCTGCACCCAAATCCCGTGGGAGGGAGAGCTAAACCTTCAGAGAGGCAGACACGCCTGCGAAACCAGAAGAGACTGCTCTCTGCACACATTACTGATTCCAGAGGAAAACACTGGAGGCCATCTGGAACCCTGGTGCACGGAGGCTCCCGGAAGGGGCGGCGCAGATCTTCCCGGTTGCTGCCACCACAGAGAACCCGTGGGCAGCACCCCGCGAGCGAACTTGAGCCTGGGGACCACAGGTAAGACCAACTTTTCTGCTGCAAGTGACCTGCCTGGTGAACTCAAGACACAGGCCCACAGGAACAGCTGAAGACCTGTAGAGGGGCAAAACTACACACACAAAAGCAGAACACTCTGTCCCCATAACTGGCTGAAAGAAAACAGTAAAACAGGTCTACAGCACTCCTGACACACAGGCTTATAGGACAGTCTAGCCACTGTCAGAATTAGCAGAACAAAGTAACACTAGAGATAATCTGATGGCGAGAGGCAAGCGCAGGAACACAAACAACAGAAACCAAGACTACATGGCATCATCGGAGCCCAATTCTCCCACCAAAACAAACATGGAATATCCAAACACACCAGAAAAGCAAGATCTAGTTTCAAAATCATATTTGATCATGATGCTGGAGGATTTCAAGAAAGGCGTGAAGAACTCCTTAGAGAACAAGTAGAAGCCTACAGAGAGGAATCAGAAAAATCCCTGAAAAAGAATTCCAGGAAAACACAATCAAGAAAGAACACATGGAAACATGGAAATAACCCTGGATATAGAAAACCAAAAGAAGAGACAAGGAGCTGTAGATACAAGCTTCACCAACAGAATACAAGAGATGGAAGAGAGAATCTCAGGAGCAGAAGATTCCATAGAAATCATTGACTAAACTGTCAAAGATAATGTAAAAGCGGAAAAAGCTACTGGTCCAAAACATACAGGAAATCCAGGACTCAATGAGAAGATCAAACCTAAGGATAATAGGTATAGAAGAGAGTGAAGACTCCCAGCTCAAAGGACCAGTAAATATCTTCAACAAAATCATAGAAGAAAACTTCCTAACCTAAAAAGAGATACCCATAGGCATACAAGAAGCCTACAGGACTCCAAATAGATTGGACCAGAAAAGAAACATCTCCCGTCACATAATAGTCAAAACACAAAACACACAAAAAAAAAAGAAAAGAATATTAAAAGCAGTAAGGGAAAAAGGTCAAGTAACATATAAAGGCAGACCTATCAGAATCACACCAGACTTTTAAAAGCCAGAAACTATGAAGGCCAGAAGATCCTGGACTGATGTCATACAACCCTAAGAAACACAAATGCCAGCCCAGGCTACTGTATCCTGCAAAACTCTCAATTAACATAGATGGAGAAACCAAGATATTCCATGACAAAACCAAATTTACACAATATCTTTCTACAAATCCAGCACTACAAAGGATAATAAATGGTATAAGGAGGCAAGCTATACCCAAGAAGAGGCAAGAAACTAATCGTCTTGGCAACAAAACAAAGAGAAGAAAAGCACACAAACACAACCTCACATCCAAATATGAATATAACAGGAAGCAATAATCACTATTCCTTAATATCTCTCAACATCAATGGCCTCAACTCCCCAGTAAAAAGACATAGATTAACAAACTGGATACGCAACGAGGACCCTGCATTCTGGTGCCTACAGGAAACACACCTCAGAGACAAAGACAGACACTACCTCAGAGTGAAAGGCTGGGAAACAACTTTCCAAGCAAATGGTCAGAAGAAGCAAGCTGGAGTAGCCATTCTAATATCAAATAAAATCAATTTCCAACTAAAAGTCATCAAAAAAGATAAGGAAGGACACTTTATATTCATGAAAGGAAAAATCCACCAAGATGAACTCTCAATCCTAAATATCTATGCCCCAAATACAAGGGCACCTACATACGTAAAAAAAACCTTACTAAAGCTCAAAACACACATTGCACCTCACACAATAATAGTAGGAGATTTCAACACCCCACTCTCATCAATGGACAGATCATGGAAACAGAAATTAAACAGAGACGTAGACAGACTAAGAGAAGTCATGAGCCAAATGGACTTAACGGAGATTTATAGAACGTTCTACCCTAAAGCAAAAGGATATACCTTCTTCTCAGCTCCTCATGGTACTTTCTCAAAATTGACCATATAATTGGTCAAAAACAGGCCTCAACAGGTACAGAAAGATAGAAATAATCCCATGCGTGCTATCGGACCACCCACGGCCTAAAAAGCTGGTCTTCAATAACAATAAGGAAGAATGCCCACATATACGTGGAAATTGAACAATGCTCTACTCAATGATAACCTGGTCAAGGAAGAAAAAAAAAAAGAAATTAAAAACTTTTTAGAATTTAATGAAAATGAAGGTACAACATACCCAAACTTATGGGACACAATGAAAGCTGTGCTAAGAGGAAAACTCATGGCGCTGAGTGCCTGCAGAAATAAACAGGAAAGAGCATATGTCAGCAGCTTGACAGCACACCTAAAATCTCTAGAACAAAAAGAAACAAATACACCCAGGAGGAGTAGAAGGCAGGAAATAATCAAACTCAGAGCTGAAATCAACCAAGTAGAAACAAAAAGGACCATAGAAAGAATCAACAGAACCAAAAGTTGGTTCTTTGAGAAAATCAACAAGATAGATAAACCCCTAGCCAGACTAACGAGAGGACACAGAGAGTGTGTCCCAATTAACAAAATCAGAAATGAAAAGGGAGACATAACTACAGATTCAGAGGAAATTCAAAAAATCATCAGATCTTACTATAAAAGCCTATATTCAACAAAACTTGAAAATCTGCAAGAAATGGACAATTTCCTAGACAGATACCAGGTACCGAAGTTAAATCAGGAACAGAAAAACCAGTTAAACAACCCCATAACTCCTAAGGAAATAGAAGCAGTCATTAAAGGTCTCCCAACCAAAAAGAGCCCAGGTCCAGACGGGTTTAGGGCAGAATTCTATCAGACGTTCATAGAAGACCTCATACCAATACTATCCAAACTATTCCACAAAATTGAAACAGATGGAGCACTACCGAATTCCTTCTATGAAGCTACAATTACTCTTATACCTAAACCACACAAAAACCCAACAAAGAATGAGAACTTCAGACCAATTTCCCTCATGAACATTGACGCAAAAATACTCAACAAAATTCTGGCAAACCAAATCCAAGAGCACATCAAAACAATCATCCACCATGATCAAGTAGGCTTCATCCCAGGCATGCAGGGATGGTTTAATATACGGAAAACCATCAATGTGATCCATTATATAAACAAACTGAAAGAAGAAAACCACATGATCATTTCATTAGATGCTGAAAGCATTTGACAAAATTCAACACCCCTTCATGATAAAAGTCCTGGAAAAGAATAGGAATTCAGGTATACCTAAACATAGTAAAAAAGCCATATACAGCAAACCAGTGGCTAACATTAAACTAAATGGAGAGAAACTTGAAGCAATCCCACTAAAATCAGGGACTAGACAAGGCTGCCCTCTCTCCCTACTTATTCAATATAGTTCTTGAAGTTCTAGCCATAGCAATCAGACAACAAAAGGAGGTTAAGGGGATACAGATCGGGAAAGAAGAAGTCAAAATATCACTATTTGCAGATGATATGATAGTATATTTAAGTGATCCCAAAAAGTTCCACCAGAGAACTACTAAAGCTGATAAACAACTTCAGCAAAGTGGCTGGGTATAAAATTAACTCAAATAAATCAGTAGCCTTCCTCTACACAAAAGAGAAACAAGCCGAAAGAAATTAGGGAAATGACACCCTTCATAATAGACCCAAATAATATAAAGTACCTCGGTGTGACTTTAACCAAGCAAGTAAAAGATCTGTACAATAAGAACTTCAAGACTCTGAAGAAAGAAATTGAAAAAGACCTCAGAAGATGGAAAGATCTCCCATGCTCATGGATTGGCAGGATTAATATACTAAAAATGGCCATTTTACCAAAAGCGATCTACAGATTCAATGCAATCCCCATCAAAATACCAATCCAATTCTTCAAAGAGTTAGACAGAACAATTTGCAAATTCATCTGGAATAACAAAAAACCCAGGATGGGGTTGGGGATTTAGCTCAGTGGTAGAGCACTTGCCTAGCAAGCCCAAGGCCCTGGGTTCGGTCCCCAGCTCTGGAAAAAAAAAAAAAAAAACCCAGGATAGCTAAAACTATCCCCAACAATAAAAAGACTTCAGAGGGAATAAAAATCCCAGAACTCAAGCAGTATTACAGAGCAATAGTGATAAAAACTGCATGGTATTGGTACAGAGACAGACAGATAGACCAATGGAACAGAATGGAAGACCCAGAAATGAACCCACACACCTATGGTCACTTGATTTTTGACAAAGGAGCCAAATCCATCCAATGGAAAAAAGATAGCATTTTCAGCAAATGGTGCTGGTTCAACTGGAGGTCAACATGTAGAAGAATGCAGCTCGATCCATGCTTATCACCCTGTACAAAGCTTAAGTCCAAGTGGATCAAGGACCTCCACATCAAACCAGACACACTCAAACTAATAGAAGAAAAACTAGGGAAGCATCTGGAACACATGGGCACTGGAAAAAAATTCCTGAACAAAACACCAATGGCTTATGCTCTAAGATCAGAATCGACAAATGGGATCTCATAAAACTGCAAAGCTTCTGTAAGGCAAAGGACACTGTGGTTGGACAAAACGGCAACCAACAGATTGGGAAAAGATCTTTACCAATCCTACAACAGATAGAGGCCTTATATCCAAAATATACAAAGAACTCAAAAGTTAGACCGCAGGGAGACAAATAACCCTATTAAAAAATGGGGTTCAGAGCTAAACAAAGAATTCACAGCTGAGGAATGCCGAATGGCTGAGAAACACCTAAAGAAATGTTCAACATCTTTAGTCATCAGGGAAATGCAAATCTAAACAACCCTGAGATTTCACCTCACACCAGTGAGAATGGCTAACATCAAAAACTCAGGTGACAGCAAATGCTGGCGAGGATGTGGAGAAAGAGGAACACTCCTCCATTGTTGGTGGGATTGCAGACTGGTACAACCATTCTGGAAATCAGTCTGGAGGTTCCTCAGAAAATTGGACATTAAACTGCCTGAGGATCCAGCTATACCTCTCTTGCGCATATACCCAAAAGATGCCCCAACATATAAAAAAGACACGTGCTCCACTATGTTCATCGCATTATTTATAATAGCCAGAAGCTGGAAAGAACCCAGATGCCCTTCAACAGAGGAATGGATACAGAAAATGTGGTACATCTACACAATGGAATATTACTCAGCTATCAAAAACAACGAGTTTATGAAATTTGTAGGCAAATGGTTGGAACTGGAAAATATCATCCTGAGTGAGCTAAACCAATCACAGAAAGACATACATGGTATGCACTCATTGATAAGTGGCTATTAGCCCAAATGCCTGAATTACCCTAGATGCCTAGAACAAATGAAACTCAAGACGGAGGATCAAAATGTGAATGCTTACTCCTTCTTTAAAAGGGGAACAAGAATACCCTTGGCAGGGAAGAGAGAGGCAAAGATTAAAACAGAGACTGAAGGAACACCCATTCAGAGCCTGCCCCACATGTGGCCCATATATATACAGCCACCCAATTAGACAAGATGGATGAAGCAAAGAAGTGCAGAAGTGTAGATCGCTCCTGAGAGACACAGCCGGAATAGAGCAAATACAGAGGCGAATGCCAGCAGCAAACCACTGAACTGAGAACGGGACCCCCGTTGAAGGAATCAGAGAAAGAACTGGAAGAGCTTGAAGGGGCTCGAGACCCCATATGTACAACAATGCCAAACAACCAGAGCTTCCAGGGACAAGCCACTACCTAAAAGACTATACATGGACTGACCCTGGACTCTGACCTCATAGGTAGCAAATGAATATCCTAGTAAGAGCACCAGTGGAAGGGGAAGCCCTGGGTCCTGCTAATACTGAACCCCCCAGTGAACTAGACTTTTTGGGGAGGGCGGCAATGGGGGGAGGGTGGGGGAACACCCATAAGGAAGGGGAGGGGGAGGGGATGTTTGCCGGAACCGGAAAGGGAATAACACTTTCGAAATGTATATAAAAAATATTCAAGTTAATAAAAAAAAAAAAAGTAAAATTTATCATGTGTACCAGTCACTTGGTCGTGTTGAATAAACAGGAAGAAAGGCGAGATAATGCCATATCTAAGATATATACTTTTCATAAAGTTGTTATGAGTTATCTTAAATATTAATCTACTTATTCTATAGATACTATATAATATTAGCAGAGGCATGACTCATGTTTCTAGATAGGAAGAAATTTTAGACAAAAATATACTTTACGTGAAAACACTGAATGGGGAGTTTATATTCACTTATCTATTAAGGAAATGTAGATTTGAAACGTGTAAATATATCATAAAATTATTTCAATTCAATTAATTTGAGATTTATTGTGTTCTTACAGTGGCAAAATATAGTTGTACCTAAGTTTAGCTTCTTAAAATGGTTCTTGAATATTTTTGGGTTTATAAAAAGGAAGAGTCTTCGCAACAATGACAACTTTTCTGTACAGAAGAATTTCTACTTAAGACTTGACAGGGTAAAGAATAATATAGTCTTCTGTTCATTTATTTGCTGTTTTCTTCTGATATCCACTAATATTAACATCACTGTGTAGCCTTTGCTGACCTTGAACTTGGTTTGTAATTCAGGGTGACCTCGAAGTCAGGATGGTCCTCTGGCCTTAACTACTCACATACTGGGGTTACCAGTCAGAGCCTCCATGACCAGTTTCTTTTACAAAATTCTAAAATGATTTTGCAACCTGTCTCAAATAGTTTGAAATAAATAAATTGTTTTACATTATGTACAGAAAATGATCATTTCTGTCATTAGCATTACACGTCTAGTGGTTATTGACAAATAGATTTTTAGATTCTCTTAGACCTGAAGAGTATTGATGGAACTGGAGTACAGTAAAATAAAGTAGGATGAAAACATAAGACTCTAATGCATTTAATTCTACAATACTTTCTAGCAAGGTATAATATTAACTGTGAAGATTATTGAAGTAATTTTGCATTTAAAATCAGCATAAATTTTAGTTTTAAAACATGGAAGAGTAAAACACATAACTATACTCATAGATGAATAATAAAAATGATTCTAATGACAGGCCTATAAGACCATTTGTTTGCCACTTAGAAAAAGCGAAATTTAAGAAACCAGTATTTATCTAGACATAAGACTGGCATATCAATGAACAAATAGGTTTGGATTTACCCAAAATCAGGAATTCACAGTAACAGGGCAAATAAATTTGCTGACTATTATGTTACCAAGAGTAAATTTGTCACATGACCTGAGACCAGAATCACTGTAGTAAATAATTGTTAGGCATCTGTCTTCAGTCATATAAAAGATTTTCTATTTACTAGTTCTTTTAACCCCCAATATTTTATATGAATTAGATTATGTAGGTTTTATATAAAATATACATAGAAAAATAAATTATGGAATTTATTTTGTAATAATTATTTGCCAAATATAATTTACCAATAATTAAAGATAAAAGAATTTCTAAGACTGGGCTTATTTATTTTTACACAGAAGTTAGATATTGGCTAAATTTTTGATGCTGTGGGATTCAGAGTACCTGTGCTATGTTTCAGAGTTGGTCAATATTGTAATTTTGTAACTATCAATATTGAGACTGTTATTTAACAACACTATATCATACAAAATTTTAGAAGCATATATAGTTATTTTATATGTTGTTGGAAATTCTGTCCTAACCCCAGGAAAATTATCATTGACTAATAATTTTACAAAATATAAACATCATCCCAAACAGCAATTAAAACTTAAAAAGACAATGTAATACAATCTAATGTAAATGAACTTGATATGCGCATTGTACAGAATGAGAGCAGGAAAAGACAAACTATCAAGTTTCTGTAAGAGAAAACAATTACATACAATGAAACCATTGTAAAAATCAAAACATAGAATGATTAAATACATCTGTGGTGAATTGTTTTAGGTCTAAGATTGATGTGTCATTGTGTAGAACCAAGACTAGAGTGGATTATATGATGTGTCACAGATAAACCTGCCAGAAAATTTGATTCTTTACACATTTTACATTAAATTAATTTTCGTGGTTTCATGAATAGAATATTTTTACTGTTTCAAAATCTTTTGAGGTACCAACGTTCAGTTACACGATGCCAAGTGGGGTCAACCACATAATGGTTCAGGAAACTGACTAAAGTTGGGAAAAGTTGGAGCAGTTCTTCCAAGGGAAGAGCACAATTATTGGTTGTCCAGTGTCAAGCAATCAGTCCAGAAAATAGACCTGCAAATAACATTATTTATATCACCTTCTGTGTAAGAAGTAGGCCCTATTCAATTCTTGTGTTTTCCATTCACTTGCTACTGTATGAACTAAATAAATCCAGGGTTTACACATTATATTCTTTCTAGTGGTGAAGATCCAATAGTGACAAGTGAACAGTTTACAAATATCCCCCAATTTTTGATCTATGTAGCCTAGGTTTCATTGTGAATTTGAACTTAAATCATCACTTTGTTAGAAAAATTTGAACATAGTATGTACTTTGAAGTGAAAACCTCTCATTTCTTGATTGAAGTGAAGAACTGAAAAGCTATACTTAAATCGGTTCAGCTCTAACAGTATTGTGCAATCATTGGTAAAATGATGAAGGGAGATTTGGATCCATCTCAAAATAACTTTAGTATAATTGTAGAATAGAGACTCATATCAAATCCAACCATATCTGTTTATAAAGAGCATTGGTGCTAGAAAGAAAAGCCTATCAGGAAGACGCCTAAGTGAATAGAAATAGCTTCTCTGAAATACTCAGTAAACTGGGGTATTCAAGGAAGATCAGAACATGTAAGTAAACACTTACCAACATGACTGCCTAAATGTGAGCTGAACAAAAACACCAACAACTGGCCAAATTGTATGGGAGGAAGGGCATTGAGACCTCAAACCTATACAAATAATTACAAGCAACTGAAAAAACCTGGGGGTTGGTGAGGCGATCCTCCCCAGGGATGAGCACTATTGTTGGATAGTGTCAATTAGTAAGCCCTGAAAACATACATACATTATGTGCACTCAATAGTTTATATTCAGGAATACATTTTTATGCTTGTGTACATATCAATAAAAATAATATAATTCAATATACATGTACAAAATTATATGCTTGTAATCAAAATTGATGAAATAAAAGATTGCAAGAGTTAGAATAGTGTTCATGAGAGAATTAGGAAATTACAAATAGATTTAGTTTTGTATTCTTAAATGATAGAGAAACATGACAGAGTTAAGTCAATATCCACGGATAGCTTTGTTATTGTTTTAATTACTAGTTAGAATGGAAATATTTGAATTTTTATCAAAATATTCCTTATCTGAGCCTGGTCAAACATCCAGAAAGCTTATGAATTAGGGAAAAAAAGGAAAACTAATTTATTGTTAACTTTTGTGTACTACAGGATGAGCTCAAGACACATGCCCAATCAATCTACTCATTGATGAATTATCATTGACTGAAGATAATTACCTTTAAGGAATCCCTAATCTTTTTTATGCTTATTCCAGGACCTTTCAAGAAGTGTATAACTAAACAAACAATTCAAGACATGTCTCCAAGATAGATTTATTCAGAATAAACGGATACCATTAATCTCTTCTAGACATTTGGCTAGGCAGACAATTTTTGCTTAAGTGTGTCTCTTAGGGTTTCTATTCCTGCACAAACATCATGACCAAGAAGCAAGTTGGGGAAGAAAGGGTTTATTCAGCTTTCATCCACATTGCTGTTTCATCACCAAAGGAAGTCAGGACTGGAACTCAAGCAGGTCAAGAAGCAGGAGCTGATGCAGAGGTCATGGAGGGGTGTTACCTACTGGCTTGCTTCCCCTGGCCTGCTCAGCTTGCTTTCTTATAGAAGCCAAGACCACCAGCCCAGGGACGGCACCACCCACAATGTGCTGGGTCCTTCTCCCTTGATCACTAATTGAGAAAATGCCTTACAGCTGGGTCTCATGAAGGCATTTCCACAACTGATGCTCCTTTTCTGTGATAATTCCAGGTTGTGTCAAGTTGCACAAAACTAGCCAGTACAGTGTGCAAGTGCACACTGCGGACCTGACTTGCAGAGATCTAGAGCACAGCTCTGACATCTGATTTTTGTAAAGAGCATCCTCCATTTCTAGATGAGAAGGAAAATTTGATATATGGATTTCTTAGCCTTTATCCTTCATCAGTATCTTCATCAAGTGAGGAACTAGACATGCTAGAACAGGACTGGTGCCTTTCAGTTGTCACTGGATTTTTCTCTTGGGAAGACAAAATAATAGTAAACAATAACATTCTAAAAACAGTATCTTGCCTTTTAGTATAAATAATACACCCTAAAAATATTTTTTTAAATTGACTAAGGTTGCCTAGATATCCACTGCATTGAAATGAATTATCTAGATGATCTGAGGTGAAAGGACTTAAACTCCCAACATTGTCAAATTTTGACAACGCTCTCTCTGTTCATAGATTAAAACCAGAAGGGACAGTTGAGAGGGAGAGGATATGTGAGACTCTTGTACTCTGGAACCAAACCACTTGTCTTTCATAGTGTTCTAAGTTTCTGATACTGAAACCAATAGCATTTACACAGTATAACTTCTGACAGCACACTTTTAACTCCTTCAGTACAGTACCCTGTAGAAACTAACCTGTCTTGTCTTTATTATCACAATGGAGGAATCTGAAGGGTTCAGTTGTTGCAGCTGCCCCTCTAGCATAGCTGTAGCTATTTTGTTCCATGCCAACTGGCTATTTAATAATACTTCTGTAATATGCCTGCCCGTCACTGACACACACACAAAAAAATAACATGACACAGAGCAGGGTCCTGCTGACCACCTGCCCTGTTATGTTCTGTATGTTATGAGGTTTGTTACTCTTAGGAAGTTATACAACTATAAGCTTCATGTAGGATGAATTAAAGGTCATTATGGACATTAATGTCTAAAGTGTCTTGAGTCAGGTCCATCCACCAGGGTAACACTTCCAGTATTTTCACATAACCACACTGTGGGATTCATGGTTTCGAACTTCATAAGCTGACATAGCAAAATGCAGAGGTTGTAGATTCAGCCTCTGCATTCTGAGCTATGGCCCTGATCTATCAGGCTTAGGGTGAGCATTCAATAAGCTATCCCTGTCTGACTAAGATCAATGTTCATATGGTTTTTGAACCACTCTTGGACCCTAACACAATTAAAGTGTTTCTAAGGTATAATTTGTACCTACTTGTAAAGTACGTGAATTTTGAACACCAGAGAGAGAGAGAGAGAGAGAGAGAGAGAGAGAGAGAGAGAGAGAGAGAGAGAGCTTGAACATATAGCATTAAACAGGATGTCTCCATTAAATTCTGTCCTTTGGAGCTTGGTGAGCCTGGCAATGTCAGAGGCAGAAAGAGTTAAGTGCCAGAAGAGGTAAGAGAGAACACAAGGAGACAGCAGCCCTCTAAGTCAATTGTCAGTTGGGCAATGTTCATATTAACTCACCGTGACTGAAGAACTCCTATGGTCTGCTGCAGGTCCTCTGCATATATATTACAGTTTTCAGTTTGGTATTATTTTGGGGCTAACGAATGTATGTATGAGTGAGTGCCCCGATTCTTGTGCCTTCTCTAGGACTTTTTCCTTATGTTGGTTTGTTACTTTCAGTTCCAATGTGATGGGTTTTGCTTTATTTTATTATATTTTATTTTGTCATGCTTGGTTGTTATCTTTTAGAATCCTGTTATTTTCTAATAAGAGACAGAAAGGGAGTGGCGGTGGGTGGGAGGAGATATTTGCAGGAACTGGGAGAAGTAAAGGGAAAAGAAACTGTAATCATGATATATTGTATAAAAAAAATCTATTCTAACTGAAAGGGCAAAAATGAAAAAAAAAACAAAACCAAAACCAAAAAACAATTCTGTGTTGTATGAAATATATAAAAGACATCCCAAACGATGCCGTCTAGCACCAGCAGAACACCTCTGCCTGTCTCCAGCCTGGCAGACAGGCCGAGACCACATTCGTTCCCTTTAGGTATGGCTCTTTCCTCCTGTCTCACTAAATTTCCATTGTTGGCTGCCCCACACATGCCCCATGCTTTCAAATTCCCATGACTGGATTCCATGCTTTGCTGTACCTTTCTCTATGAAACCAACATGAGTCGCCATGTGAAGGAGAGCACCACACAATCCTTAGTTTGAAGGATGGGGCTACCTACCCACCACAAAAATATTAATCCAGAATACCTCCTGTCAAAAGGAAAGTCTGGGACAAAGAGTAGAGCAGAAACTCAAAGTAAGGCCATCCAGGGCCTGCCCCCACCTAGGGATCCATCCAATCTGCTGACACCAAACTCAGACACTATTGCTGTTGCCAAGAAGTCCTTACTGACAGAAGCTCGGTATCCCTGTCCCCTGAATGGCTCTGACAGATATAGATACAGATGAGGATGTACACAGCCAAACATTGGACTGATCACGGGGACCCTAATGGGGAAGTTAGGGCAAGGACTTCAGGAGCTGAAGGGGTTTGCAAACTCATAGGAAGAACAACAGTATCAACCAACCAGACCCGCTAAAGCTACCAGGGACTAAAGTACCAACCAAAGAGTACACAGTGGGTACTCATGGCTCCAACTGGGTATGTAGCAGAAGATTGCCTTATTTGGTATCACTGGGAGAGAACTTGCTTGGTCCTGTGGAGGCTTGATGACCCAGGATAGGAGAATGCAAGGCCACCGAGGCCATAGTGGGTGGGCAGGTGGGAAATAGGGGCAGGGGGAGTAAGGAGGGGATAGGGGACTTGTGGAAGGAAAGCTGGGAAGGGGCATAACATTTGAAATGTAAAAACATAAAATAACCAATGAAAACCAACAGATGACCCAATCACCATGCACATAACCTAACATCCTAATTTTGTAAACTAATCTGTTAAAATTCTCGTGATGCATCCACCAGGCTCCACTCAAACCGACAGCCTCTAGTTTTAAACATTCTGTCTGTTTCTTCCTTCCACCATCCAAAATATAAACCTCCTCCTGCCTTCCTCAAACTTACTCGACTGGTGATTGGTCGAGTAATAATATTTCTTTATTAGGGGAAGATCCTACCACAGCTCTGAATGTGACATAAGGTAACAGTGATTGATTGTGAAAACAAGCTTTATAGAGCTCTTATATTCAACGCTATATATTAAACAACTTAGATGTAGGTGACTTTCAGCCTATATTTCGTACTTAATGAAATGAAATTAGTGTCAGAGAATATTTTATCTAAGAATTTCAGACACTAAATCTTAGGAGAAGAACTTTAGGACCTAAGTTGGAAAACAGACGTTTTATTCTACAAGGCAAATTTTCTGAACACAGATTATGTCCAGAAAAGAAGCTTTCAAAGATTCTTATAAACACTCAAAAAATCAGGAGAAGGGAATGAATGTGATCAAAATATACCATATAAAATTCTCAATGAATAAAAAATATTTTATTTCATTTAAATAAAACCCTATTTTTTCCTCATTAATCTACTAATTCCTCTGTCTCTTACCCACTTTATCTCAAATTTGAGTTTTTTTTCTTTATGTAATATTGAATAACCAATTAAGGAGTTCATCATTGGAAAAAACTAATTCTTGTCTCAGCTATAGAACTGTCTGGAATTGTTTGTCCCAGAGTAGAATTTCCCCAATCCTTGGTGGATTTTACCAGAAGTTTTCCTTGTTTAAGTATTGCTCAAGCAGCATTATTTTTTTAGATGTTATGGGTGTATCTTCCAAGTCATATCTAGAGAACACCATCTTGCAACACACTTCTTGGTCTTTTGGCTCTTACAATATTTCTAATTATTTTCAACAATGTTCCCTGAGCTTCAAAATGTGCACTCACCAATTTAGTAACAGGGATGTCAATTACATAGTTTCACAGACTCCAATGACTAGTGGGTTACAGATTCATATAGAGTAGACATAACAACTTGAATCATAAAATGTAATCAACCTCATTGGGTGGGTTGATTCCTATGGATGAAAAAGAAGGCAACTTTTTGGAATAATTTTCCTAGGATCCAGGTAAAGCTGGCATCTTTTCTGTTTAATGAAAGAAAGTGACAATATTCATATGAATAAAATGTTGCTTCTAAAATCCAAAGAGATTTATTGGATATACTCCCTCATCTAGGATTTCTCTTTTTGTAAGCAGGCTTACTTTTTAAGAAACTCATCCAGAAGCTGTAATTCTTTATTTTTGTGATTCTTGTGGAAAATGTTTATTCACCTGTCCTAGAAATATTTGGCAAACATAGATCTACAAGGAATGCTGTAAAGATACAAGCAGACAGGCAGTATCATCTGCATTGGGAATTAAACTAATCATATTTGTTGCACTCTTGCCCATCAAAAGAATGGGGTCTATGTTGATGCTGAATACGAAGTATCTCTTATGGGCATCCATCTCACCACAATGCCAATATTCCCATAGTTCGTGCTGTAATGTCTGAACTGCTTGAAGGAACAATCATAAAGTCTTTAGGAATGATGGTATTCTCCACATAGCTACTACTCACTGCTACAAAAGAAGATACATCTTTCAGACCTGTTTGATATTTGAAGGGATCTTAAACACATCTACTCTCATATTTCAATTTTCCTAAAAATTTCAGTTCTTTTGTATCCAAACTAGGAAGTTTCCGGTTTCCAGGATACCCACTCTAGGCTACGTTGAGATCTATGTCCCACACGACTAAAAATTGACTGGTTGGGTGCTTACATACTATTTGAACTGTAAGACATTGCAAATTAAGGTGTGAGTGTGATTAATTCATTTACTAAATTTGGCCTAATTCAACTTTGTGTTCCATTGTCTATAATTTATCACCCTTTTTACCATTAAAAAACATGTTTCTCAGGTTCCTGTATATAGACCTCCTAGCAAAATAGATCTTTCCCTAAGTAGATCCTAGTATTTATATATGCCTTATATTATTGCAGAAAAGAGGAATATGAAGAGTGTGTCTGAAAAATTCATCACTGACTTGCACGGTTAATGACTTAGAGGAGATTATTAGAATTTGCATAGAAAATGAAGGTTTGACCTCTTTAAATGGGAACTTCTTCCAGTGCTTTATCAAAGGAAGATGAGGAGACATCTTCTACTGGCCAGAAACAGTGTTCATAACAAAGGATTTCAATGTTACCAAGTCTATTCGAGTTTTTCTATGTAAATCTACCTCCTTTCTAGGATCCTTCTTCAACAAAATCCTCTTTTAAATAGTAGGTACACTATAATACTATGGCTTTTGCTTGCATTATAATTCATGCTATTACAGTATTCAGTTCTTGGTGATATTTTAAGAATCTTAAATAATGTTCATAATAGGGATAAGTATCTCTACAGCAGACATGGAAGCTTTCAGACCCTTCAAGGAGCATTTGGGACAGATATGTTCACCACTGATTTCACTATTTATATCCATGATTTATCTACTACATTAAAGGTTGTAGGTAGGCTTCATCATATTGAGCATTTTAACAAAAATGTTAAAACATATTATGTAGATCATGCCATGGACAAACAGATCTTTCTTTGGTACCTGAAACATGGTTATTAGCCTCTTAAAATCAAACCCAGTAAGAGAATCAGTTCCAAAACCCATAGGAACTATTCAAAAAATGTATCCTTAAGATACTGTTCATTCATCCAGTTTTCTAAAGAGAAAATCTGTTTTGAAAAGACTCTCTCAAGAAACAAGAAAATGATTAGGATGTTTATATGCATAGAAAAATATAGCAAACATCTGGCTTACATGATTATGAAGCGTCTATGGTTTGAATGCTGGTTACCCCTAACAACTTTATTTCCTAATGTCATAATACTGGGGTGTTGATTAGCTCATCATGCAGGAACTCTCAAAATAGAGACAAATATCCATATAAACAAGGCTGGGTAAAAATCATAAGTGTATTTTAGTCTTTCTTGTAAAGGAGGAAAGAGCATGAAGTTGCCATTTAAGAACAGGTTCCACTCTAACATCAGCGATCCAAGAACACTGATATTGCCCCAAAACAATAATAAGTGAGTATTTTAAAGCGACATATTTTGCTTAATTTGGCTAATTTCTTTGACAGAATGTAATTTATGAAGTCTAAAAGCTTGTAACAATGCTAGTCTGAGTCTGAAGGGTCTCAGACCAAGATGTCACAGGGTAACTCTCTAAAATCCTCTAATTCTAAGAGTCAAAAAGAACTGATATTCTAGTGTGAGTCTGAGTGCAAGGAAACAAAGCAATACCTGTGGCTCGGATGATACAAGCCAGGAGGAGGAACTCTTATTATTATTTGGAGGATTACTTTTTATTGAATTCAGCCTTTATGAACTAAGAACTAAGTAGTAGGAACTGGTTTATTTAATCTACTGACTTAAAAATTAAACTTATCTTATAATTTTGGTTGTGAGCCTAGCCTTTAATGGCTGAGTCATCTCTCCAGCTTATAAGTAGCCTGTGGGAGTTATAAGAAATACTTGGGGCCATTGGTTTAAGCTTGTTGGTTCTAACATGACTAGTGCCTGTCAGCCCATAGTAGGGATTTTAGTGACAGTAGCAAAAGTGCTTTCCATAGGCCACACCATCATGTTGGTCAGAGAAAGACACCCCCAGTCCAGTGCATGCTGCCATAGAGTCTTGATCAGAGTCAGACAGGCATGGTCACTGTCCAGTCTTGATTTCATCATTGGCCAAATGAGTCTGCAGCACAGGGCTCCACTTTCCCCATCTGTCATAAGTGAATAACTGTGCCCACCCTTTCTGTCTCTAGCTTATGGTAAGTTCTTAAAGAGGTACTTTCCTGGAAATCGCCAGAGTATGAGTCAGCTGTCTCCCCACCCAGTGAGCATGTTCACCTAAAAATAAAGTGATTTACAGTAGGCAAGGATGATCCCTAATGTGTGCTGGCTTATGTGTGTTCTCATGTATGAACCTCAGGGTCAGAGTTCTCTTTCTCCATAGTGGCCAAGTAATTCTAATATGGGCTGGTATGTTTTCTGGGATGTCTCCATTGTGTGAAACTAAGGGTGAAACCATCTTTTGAAAAGAGATTTGTACACAGTTGCTCAGTGTCACCTCTGAGAACTCACCTACAGCATAGTTTAGAAAACACAAGCTTCCTCTTCCTCATACCCATTTCCCTTTAGATGATTTAGTGCCATTACCAGAACCTGGTGTTAAGGAGACCAGGTGTGTCCCCACCCCTACTCCCTGCGTGTAGTAACAGTCTGTAGGAGCCTGGGTGGAACACTACAGCCCCTCATGCCAGTACATGAAGTCATCTTGTTGACATTCTGCCAATGGGGCATTGTGGAGTCATTTTCATGAAACGTGAAGGCTTTCTACTTGTCTAGAAAAGTATTTTAACCTTCTTTTTCTCTAACCCCCACACCCAACCAATGAAACACAAAATTGTATTACAAAAGCAAACACAAATGGTGTTTGTTTTTGATTTTATTTATACAACCCAAGTTTTTCCTTATAAGTATGAAGTTAAACCCAATTGGTTTTAATGATAGGTATTTGATATTGCATTTAATATTTCCTCTTATGGTAAATGTATATCCAGATTAATGTATCAAAATACATTGCATAAACTATAAAACCATTTTCTAAATCTCAATTCCATAAATAACATTCTATTCTATTTTAAAACATTATTATACTTGCAGATATGCCCAGAATAGTAATTCATTCATCAAACACTCAAGAATTTCTCTTCCTATATTTCTCAAATCAGGCAATAGGGAAGTTATCATAAATGAATAGACTATAGGTAAGGGGCAGTATGGATGAACATACACACACAAAGAGATGATAGCTACATTGGTAATGAATAAGTAGTTATAGACAGAATGAGAAAAGGAGAGTAGGAGCTGGAGAGATGACTCAGCATCTGAAAAACAAAACAAACAAAAAAAGTGACATATTCCTCTAGAGGATCCAAGATCCCACCATCTACATAGCTGGCTCACAAATATTAAAACTCCAAGTCCAGGAATAATCTGATGCCTCAGGCCTCCAAAGGCACCAGTACTCTCTTGTATATTCATGGCTAGCCACAGATATTCATGTATACATGTGTTTTTAAATAATAAGTATCTTCCAAAAGAAAAAAAATGAAGTGTTTGGTTTCCTTGCCTTAGTAATATAGTTGCCTAAAGAATATATAACCTAAAAGTGTCCTTCTTGATTCCTAGGTGAAGTACCAGAAGATGCTGTACAAGATAGCAAAGGAAGAGGCAATCATACTTCTATCTAGATTTTATTATGCCTATGAATCAAAATAACAATCATGGCAAAATATTCTTAAAAGAAAGAAATGTCACTCATAACTTGGCAATAAACTAAAGCTGTCTATTTAATGTAAAGATCCTCTTAAAAGGAGGAAAAAAATGTCTGGTACAAGAAAACTGCCTAACTTTTTGTGCTAAGTAGGTCATGGATCTTAGAAGAGGGTCTACTGTCACTTCACTATGCTACTTTAGTTGCTAACTGTAACCTAATACTTTACTTTATGCCTATAGACAAGTATAACTCTCATTCACCATGGACGAAAATAATCTTTGTATCAGGCAAAAACTATTTCAGAAAATCACAACTGGTCAAAATGCAGATAACATTTATAACACAATTTCTGTAGCAAATCTTAGGGAACACGACAAACATGGAACAGAAAGATTGTAATATCCAGAGAACAAAAAAATCTGCAGTGAAATTGTGTCTCCTAGAAATATCAAGGAAGTCACAGCCAGGGTAACTCAACAACATGGCTGCCAAAATCAGATTTAACAATGACCACACCAATAGCTATTCTGTTCTAAAAGGGGTAAATGTCACAGAAGTCCACCTCTGGAAAAATTAAAGACAACTAAGGGCTTCTGAGAGAGGAGCAATTAGTTATCTCCAGGAATGAGCCCTTAAATGGTTACTTAATTCCAAATGATCAGTCTTAAAAGAAAATACATACAAGCAACACTAAACAAACTCAGCCATCTATTGTTACATCTATATACATCTATATATACATCACAATGAGAATTAAAGAAAAAGAAACAAGTTTGATGTGGTGGTAAATATCAAGAAATACTTAACCTTTTAACCTAGTCTATCTGGGTACTTTAATCTTAGCAGTTCCACCCTGCCCCTTAGAACTCTCTGAGAACCTTTAAACCTGCAATAGCACTGGCAAACATGGGGCTGCATGACACTGCGGAATACTTTTATATCAGCAGCTCTACACTGCCCTCAAGTACTCTCTGACCCAGGTAGTCTGTGGGCCGTTCAAGTGTTGTTCCTTGCCACTCTAGTCCCTAGAGTTAGTTCTGGCATATGTGGAGCCATATGAAGCTAACCATAACTTACCTCTGATTAGTATCTTTCCTGGGGGCTTTCTACTAGTCTTGAACTCTCTGGTTCCAGCTACCCGGTAAAATCAAGATTCAACAAATTGCAACCCAACAATCAGATTTATATGTTAAATTCTCAATCCAATAAATCCATACAATAAACTCACAACCAATTGATAAAAATATAAACAGCCCACCTAGATAAGATAAATTGACTTCTAGAAATCCATCCCTTTAGAAATATTCATAACAACCTGTATCTATGTGGAGATGCA
The DNA here is from genome assembly GCF_011064425.1 of Rattus rattus. Taxonomy (NCBI): domain Eukaryota; kingdom Metazoa; phylum Chordata; class Mammalia; order Rodentia; family Muridae; genus Rattus; species Rattus rattus. The sequence goes on from NC_046160.1 coordinate 61,792,542, forward strand.
TAGTGAGCAGTGTTTACATCTGCCTCCATATTGCCTCTCCCTCCTTCCTGCCTCTCTCTTACTTCTAAAACTTCTGTCCCCGCCTCCCGTCCTTCTCGTCTAATGACAAGCCTCACTGTATCATGTGTCTGTCTTCACCTGCATAATGATATTAACCTATAATTTGAGAAGTGTTGAGAGAAAATACTACTGCATAAAAGAGGTTGGAGAGAGGAAATGAATAGAAAAAAATGATGGTTGTATTTTAGCTTAAAATCAAAATTATAGCAAAAATAAAGTATGTAATAGAAAGGAAAAAGGAAGGCAGAGAAAAATCCAAAACATAAAGTGAAAGGTTACCAAAACAAATAGAGAGAAGGGAAATGCAGTAGATAAATATTAGTGTTCTCCTTAAGATCCTTTGAAAGTTTAAAGTAAAGGTCAGTAAAATAAATAATACTTGGAGTTTTATTCCATTTGTAGGCTGTATCTAACTTTCATAGATTTTTAATATTTTTATTTATTTAATTATTATATGACTTTGAAAATTTTTCCTAACAAAGTGCGCTTTCTCTTTAAGGAGACATCTTTGGGGCCAATTCTATTGGAAAGATGAAAGAGATCATGCATTGAAATTTCATTGCCTTTGACATTAGATCTATTGACTTTTCTTGAGAGATGTTTATATGTGTCCATTTTACTGCTTTCTAGAAGGGAGTGTATAATTAAGTATTGACATTCTGATGCATGTATTAAAACTGAAGGCTTACTTTTCTCATTTTGAAAATAATAAAAAATATTAGGAGTCTCTTGCCATTTGTAACAATGTTCATTTACTCCTATATTCTGCTTCAAAGAAGATCATGATTAATTTATTGCAAAGACCCACTGAGGATTTCTTGTAATTATAATTAAACACTTTTTTGTATGAGGTTTTGAGAAAGATGATTGATTTTGAAGCCAGGAGACTGTCTTATGTGACAAACATCAAGGTGAATTTCTTCATTGAAATAGATTTACCAAATGTTTATTTGAATAAAAGATCACAGATTACTTTTTAAATATTCATTCACGGATTATCACCCTATCCCCTGGTTTCTGTATATGGTCATTAGTCCTCCATTTTTATATATAACAGGCAATCATAGGGTTAAGAGTAAAGAGTTAGTTTACTTGCCAGTGGAAATCTGTATTTATCACCTCATGTTGGCCTCCCCACTCATATAGTGGAGAATTTGATATGCATAGTTTTATTTGAATTTCAGAGAATGAAAATTAATATCTACTAATTTTTGTTCTCCATTTGTCTCAGAAGATTCAGCTGTGAATTGGACTATTATGATATCAAACACAAAGAAATAGGAAGAAATATGTTTTCTGTATAAGTCTGTCTTTGATAAGGTATATTTAAGCTAAGTACTTAGGTGAAGAATAAAATTGTCTACAAACTGAGAGGGTTTGAAGCTTTAACTTGCCAGTTCTTAGTTCTATAATCCATGGTAATTCCATCTTGTCACTTTGAAATATGGATAAAATAGTCACTCTTATGTCAATAATACAGTATCAAGATGCATACATTGGTTAATTAAGATACAATGCCAGACTACTAACTTTTTTAAAATATTCAGTATGTAACTTTTAGAGTTTGATATTATATGAAGCAATGCATTGACTTTTCCATTGTATATTTGTATATGATTGACATTTCCTAGTATGCAGACTTTGTCACGTATTATCTCAACAAAACATAAAAAGGAATTTCACCATGTTGAAGACATAAAGTTCTCTCATGTGTATTTCTGTAACTCTGATTTAATAAAGACTGAAAAATACATTCCTTCTAATTAAAATAAAGTTGTAAGATAATAACTAATAATGGTATTGATTTCCTAGGATGCAGAAATGTATGATTCATTGCTCCATTTATTGAAAGTCACATTGCCTTATATCTACTATATGTTATGTTGAAAATTGTGTATATGACAGAAAGTAAAATGAATTTAGTCATTTATGTCAACAATGAGCAAATTACATCTCTGTCATTTTAATCAGTAAAATTTAACAATTTACTAAAAATATTAGTCCATGTTGAAGAAAATCACCTAATATTGTTAATAATTATCAACTTTTTTACCTAGGGTTTTGTTGCTGAGAAGACTCACTATGACTAAGAAACCTCTTATAAAGAAAAACATTTAATTGGGGCTGAATAAAAGTTTCAGATATTTAGTTCATTATCATCACGGTGGGAGGCATAGTAGCATCTACCCTGACAAGATGTTGGAGAATAAGCTGAGAACTCTACATCTTGATACAAAGGTAGCAGAAGGGGATTGAGTGCTACATTGGGTATATGTCAAGCATAGGAGTCCTCAAAGCCTATCACCACACAGCTAGACATGAAGGCTACAACTACTCTAACAATGCCATATTTCCTAATAGTGACACTTAGTATGGGCATATTGGACCCAATTATGTTCAAACTACCAAATTCCACTCCATGGCCTCCATGGGCTTGTAAGTATGTCATAATACAAGATACATTTATTCCAACTTCAAAAGGTCACATATTTCACATACTTCCAATATATCATGCAGAATATCCATTACCATTCCAAAGCACATGAAAGGGAGCACAGTGAGGAAAGATTAGACCAAAGCAACATCAACAACTAGCTGGGCAAACTCAAACTCTACATCTCCATGTGTAATGCCTAACCACTCTTTAAATCTCCAACTTCAGAATACAGCAAATACAGAGGCGAATGCCAGCAGCAAACCACTGAACTGAGAATAGGACCCCCGTTGAAGGAATCAGAGAAAGAACTGGAAGAGCTTGAAGGGGCTCGAGACCCCATATGTACAACAATGCCAAGCAACCAGAGCTTCCAGGGCCTAAGCCACTACCTAAAGACTATTCATGGACTGACCCTGGACTCTGACCTCATAGGTAGCAATGAATATCCTAGTAAGAGCACCAGTGGAAGGGGAAGCCCTGGGTCCTGCTAAGACTGAACCCCCAGTGAACTAGACTGTTGGGGGGAGGGCAGCAATGGGGGGAGGGTGGGGAGGGGAACACCCATAAGGAAGGGGAGGGGGGAGGGGGAGGTTTGCCCGGAAACCGGGAAAGGGAATAACACTCGAAATGTATAGAAGAAATATTCAAGTTAATAATAATAAAAAAAAGAAATACCCAATTTAATAAAGATGGAGAAAAAAATAGAAAGAAAAGGCACACATTTAAAACAGAAGAATATGGACCCTAATTTTAAAGGACAGTTCTGTCAATTAACTATATCTTTAAGGAAGCTCAGAAAATCAGGCCAACCAATTAATATTTTCTCGGTTTATGTATCTGTAATGTCGCATAAATAATAATGTCCCTTTCTTGCTACTATGGAGGGAATTAAATAGTTAATATGTAATCATGGAAGTTTTGAAGTACCATCCATTTTTCTGTTCATTAAATCAATCTTCCTCATTTCATTGATCAAATATGTATGTTTTCCGTTTCATAGTTATATGTATAATAAAACTAGTATAAAAACCTTCAGAAAAAAAATCTCCAACTTCTTTCAGGTTTGTTGACTGTAACACATTTTTCTTCCCTCTTAAACTTGTTCCACCTCTACTTAGAAGCTTTTCTTGGGTGGTATCCCATGGCTTTGGAGTCTCTAACTTTTTAGGGTCTCTAAGGCAATCTAGGCATTACATTCACAGCTTCACAAAATGGTCTCTCTTGGTCTGTATGTACACACCCCTGCCACATATGTGGCCACTGTATCTTTCCTTAATCTCTGAGAAAGATTTCATACATAACACCTTTCATATAATGGCCTCTCTATCTCTACAGAGATAGACCTTTTATTTGGCTTTAGTGACTTTCCTTATTGATGGATGTTAATTTCATAATCCCTTTCTTCTAACTTTGCTTCTAAAGCCAAACATGTGGCTAAAGCAGCCAAGGGCTGCTGCTTTCAGTAACTGGAACATGGCCCATTTATTAAACTATATCTTCACTAGCTTTCTGTTTGCAGTGGTTTCCGTCGCTGCCTAAGCTTGACTGTGAATAATCTAACATAACCTTTGGAGAAGGTAGATTTCAAAACACTGGACTAAAACAGTGGTTAAATAACATAAATAGAATTTAATTGGCCACTTTATTACTAACCTGCCTAGAAGACATATATGCAACTTGCCTGTTTGGTGGGATAAGGTTGCTTGTTCATATGTGTTTTAGAGAAGAACTGATAATTTTGTATTACATAAGTATTTAGGATGTGCATGTCTATCCCTTAAGAACACTAATTCTACTACTCTTGGCCATTTTTACTACTCTATTGTTCTTTATTGAGGGGAGTTGTTACATGCAAATTCCCTGAACCAATGCAGAATGCCAACTAGTGTTGTCATTTTTCAGATAAAGGTTTAAGTAGCCATTTTCTTGAAATTGCATGGGTGTAGTTTCTATCTCATAGCAAGAGGACAGAAACTTACAACAGACTTCTTGGTTCCTCTGGCTCTAATAATCTTTGTACTCCCTCTTTCATGATGTCCCAAGAGACTTAGAGGTTGTATTATAGGTGTGTCTATGGCTTTTGGTACATGGTCATATTTTCTGTTTGACTAATTGTGATTTATGTAATGATTTTCATTTTTGATGAACAATGAGAGCTATGCTTGCATATGAATATAAAGATAAGTATTTTTAATGCAGTTAGAAATTATTCTGCTTTGGAATGTGACTATAACAGGATCTGCTCAGATCTAAGATCTTGTAAGCCACAGGGTGTTGTGTCAGTTTATATTTCCAGGCATGCTTTCCCTTGACTAAGCCTCAAGTACAATTTGTTGGTTCATTCTACCAAAATAAGGGTGCCACTCTTGCAATTTTAGGGATATCTTGTCATACTCATCATTGTTGTGATTCATAGGAATCATATATACATAGAGCTATAAAATGCTTTTGTCCTTTGGTAGCTTGAAAAACACTTTAATTATGATGGAAGCTTGTCTTTAAAGAGAAGGCTTTTAGATTAAATTCATTGTGATTCATAACTAATATTGTAGCAAATAATACCTTTAGCAATAAGGATTTATCTTAATATTTTGGGTGCCAACAAAGGATTACAGCAATAGGTTCTATAGTTTTGAGAGTCTCTGGTACTTCCCTAATCAACAACACAAAATCATGTTTTTCATGCCTACAACTTTGTTTTATAGATAGATTATAGATAGATAGATAGATAGATAGATAGATAGATAGATAGATAGATAGTTCCTTCGGGGAGCATTGTTACCATAAGAGAAATAATCTCTCACTCAATAAATATTAACATATGAAAATCTTAGTTAAGGATTCTTTTGCTGTGATGAAATATCATAACCAAAAGGTAAGCTGTGGAGGAAATGGTTTATTTCCAAATCACTGCTTATCATCTAAGGAAGCCAGGACAGAAACTCAAATATGGCAGGGAAATAGAAACAGGAGCTGATGAAGAGATCACATGGGGTGCTGCTTATTTGTTTGCTTTCCCTGGCTTTTCTAAGGCCACATTCTCATAGAACTCAAGAACCCCAGCCCAGAGATAAATGACCTAAATTGGAATGTACCTTAACTCCACCATTAACTAGTAATTAAGAAAGTACCTTCTAGCTAGATCTTACTGAGGCATCTTTTTAAATTGAAGTTTCCTTCATGATATGATTCTGGTTTGTATCAAGTTGACATAAAACTAGCAAGGATCCTACCAAATTCAAAATATTCTAGAAAAATTATCAGTAATGTTATTCTTGTTTATTTATTTTAATATTTTGGAGACATTCTAAATATTTTTAACAAAGAAGCTATCTATGTATATATAAATCTTAATATTTTTAAACAATAAATTATATTCATTTTAGAATATACCATAATTTATTACAGATAATGAGTAATGAATTCACTAGGTGACCATAATGAATATAAATATATAAAAAGTTAATTTGTTTGTTTATACGCTGTGTTCCAGATAGTCAAACAATAATTTTCTAATAAGGGAAGTTTTAAATATCAAGACTTTTCAGTCCTTGAGACTGAACATATCAACTGGTCTTTAGTACATGCCAGATTCATGAAGAAGTATTCTCTAATAACAGTGATGTACTTGCCAACAAATAGGAGACCAAGCAGGCAAAGAGTTAAAGAGCTTTCTTCTTCTGTACTTTAATATGGACTTATTTCATTTGAGGGTCCTGATTAATGTAGTGGAATGTTAATCTAGCAATTTGGGTCCTCTCATCACATCCAAATCCCTTCTAGGTCTGTGTGATCCAGCTGAACTGCAGAAACATCCTTATTATACACCTTTAATCCCTCTGCATAGAATCCTTTAGAACATACTTTTAATACCAAACAATGACATCTAATAGACAGGAATACAAATCAGAGACAGAGGTGAAATAATGAGTCAGAGAGAGAATATGCTCAACTCTCAGGAGAAATGCCATTTAACAGCAGCACAAGGAAAAAGAGTTCAGTCAGTTCATCAGTTAGTTGGGAATCAGGGCAATGAGTGCAGTGGAATAGAGTTGTGTTCATTTTTGAGTTCACACGGTTCAGTGCAGGTCAGCAGAGGTAGTTGAAGTCAGAGACTAAAAATGAGTAGAAGATTAGAACAAATTGCCTGACCTGGCTTGAGGTGAAGCAGAGCAATGAGGTCAGAAGCTGAGAGAAGACAGATTGAGTTAGTCAACTTGAAGAGAATTTTGACCCAGAATAGCTAAGTTGAAACAGCCAGCCAGAGTTCAAAAATAACCAGAAAGTGTGACCTTATTCAACAGTAAACTTTGTAGATGGAAATTATATCAGGTAAATTAAAGTTATTTACGTCTATAGATTAAATGTAGACATTCCTACCACAATGCATCTGGATTTGAGATGATCTTATCATCTCAAAATATACTGACTGAAAGTGTGTCTTCCCACTTCAAATGATTTAATGCACGAAAAATATTACTTGAAGTTATATAAGGCAACTTGAGATTTAATTAATTCCTGGATAGTCAAGTTCACAAGAATAGCCACCACAGTTTCCTCCTTTTTATTCCTGTTTTATGCATAAACTCTATTGTGGTAGTAAAGCTCAGTCAAAAAAACATAACCTGTTTTATTCATGTGATAAATGAGTAAAAATTATCTAGGAGCCAAAGGTAGAACAAAGCAATATTTCCTCTCCAACACTTGCAGCTCCAAGGCAGGTTATCCACAGGGTGTACTTTAGGAGCTAAGGACGATTTCTCAGAAACAGTCAGGCTATGTCCGCATTTCTCCTAGAACACAGTGTTCTATAGGTTTGAGCTCACAAACTATGTTCATCTACAGAACACATTTCCAGGGTTTTGGTGCTTTTCAGTTCAGAATCAACATAGAATATTCAGGAAAAAATAGTTTTCTGAGCATAGAAGTAACAGCTTATCCTGGGACCTGTGCTGCTGTTTACCTGGTAATGAACTGAAAGGAATAGTTATAATGCATCACACCAGAAAGGCAAGATTGCAATTTAAAATCACATCTAATGATGATGATAGAGGAATTTAGGGATGATATAAATAACTATCTTAAATATATAGGAGAACACAGGTAAAGATGTAGTAGCCCTTAAAGAGGAAACAAAAAATTCCTTTCGAGAATTACAGGAAAACACAAACAAACAGGTGAAGGAATTGAACAAAACCATCCAGGATCTAAACATGGAAATAGGAACAATAAAGAAATCTCAAAGGGAGACAACTCTGGAGATAGAAAACCTAGGAAAGAGATCAGGAGTCATAGATACAAGCATCACCAAGAGAAAACAAAAGAAAGAAAAGAGAATCTCAGGTGCAGAAATTACCATAGAAAACACTGAAAGGACAAAGAAAAGGCAAAATGCAAAAAACTCCTAACCCAAAATATTCAGGAAATCCAGGACACAATGAGACCAAACCTGAAGATAATAGGTATAGAAGAGAGTGAAAATTTGCAACTTAAAGGAACAGTAAATATCTTCATCAAAGTTATATAACACAACTTCCCTAACCTAAAGAAGGAGATGCCCATGAACATACAAGAGGCCTATAGAACTCCAAATAGACTAGACAAGAAAATAAAATTCTTCTGTCACATAATAGTCAAAACACCAAATGCACAAAACAAAGAAAGATATTAAAAGCATCAAGGAAAAGGGGTCAAGAAACATATAAAAGCAGACCTATCAGAAATATACCAGACTTCTCACCAGAAACTATGAAAGCCAGAAGATCCTGGGCAGCTGACAAACAGAACCTAAGAGAACACAAATGGCAGCCCAGGATACTGAACTCAACAAAACTCTCAATTATTATAGATGGAGAAAACAAGACATTCTGTGACAAAACCAAATTTATACAATGTCTTTCCACAAATCCAGCCCAATAAGGGAAAATAGTTGGAAACCACCAACACAAGGAGGGAAACTACACCCTAGAAAAAGTAAGAAAGTAATCTTTCAACAACCCAAAGGAAGATAGTTACACAAACAAAATTCCACCTCTAACAAAAAATAACAGGAAACAATAATCACTTTTCTTTAATATCTCTTAACATCAATGGACTCCATTCCCCAATACAAAGACATAAACAAACTGGATATGTAAACAGGACCCAGCATTTTGCTGCATAAAAGAAAAGCACCTCAGTGACAAAGACAGACATTATATCAGAGTAAATGACTGAAAAAAAATTTCCAAGCAAATAATCCCAAGAAACAAGCTGTAGTAGCAATTCTAACATCAAATAAAATTGACTTTCAACCAAAAGTTATTAAAAAAGAAAAGCAAGAACACTTCATACTCGTCAAAAGCAAAATCTACAAAGATGAACTCTCAATTTTCAACATCTATGCTTCAAATGCAAGGGCCCACATAGTCATAAAAGAAACTTACTAAAGCTCAAATCACACATTGCACCTCACATAATTATAGTGGAGACTTCAACACCCCACTCTCAGCAATGGACAGATCATGAAACCCAAACTAAACAAAGACATAGTGAAAGTAATATAAGTTATGAACCAAATGGATTTAACAGATATCTGTAGAACAATTCATCCTAAAACAAAAGAATATACCTTCTTCTCAGCACCTCATGATACCTTCTCCAAAACTGACCATATAACTTGGTCACAAAACAGGCCTCAGCAGATACAAGAAAGATTGAAATAATCCCATGTATCCTATAAGATCACTCCAGACTAAAGCTGGTCTTAAACAACAAAAACAACAGAATGGCTAGATACATGTGGAAGCTGAACAAAGCTCTACTCAATGATAACTTCATCAAAGAAGAAATAAAGAAAGAAATTAAAGACTTTTAAGAATTAAATTAAAATAAAGACACAACATACCAAAACTTATGGAGCATAATAAAAGCAGTGCTAAAAGAAAAATTGATAACTCTGAGTGCCTCCAGAAAGAAACTGGAGAGAGAATACACTAGCAGTGTGATAGCACACCTGTAAGCTCTAGAACAACAATAAGCAAAAATACCCAAGAGGAGTAGACAGCAGGAAATACTCAAACTCAGAGCTGAAATCAACAACGTAGCAACAAAAAGGACAAAACAAAGAATCAACAAAACCAGAAGCTGGTTCTTTGAAAAAATCAACAATATTGATAAACTCTTAGCTAGACTAACCAGAGGGCATAGAAACAGTATTCAAATTAACAAAATCAGAAATGAAAATATAGATAAAACAACAGAACCTGAAATTCAAGAAATTATTAGATCCTATTACAAAAGCATATACTCAATAAAACTGGAAAATATTGATGAAATGGACAATTTTCTAGATGTATAAAATTTACTGAAATTAAATCGTCAGATAAACAATCCACACAAACCCATAACCCCTATCAGAAATTAAAAGTCTACCAACCAAAAAAAAAAAAAAAAAAAAAAAAAAAAAAAGACAAGATGGGTGATGGGTTTAGTGCAGAATTCTATCAGACCTTCAAAGAAGACCTAATAACAATATTCTTCAAATATTAAAAAATTAGGAACAGAAGGAAAACTACCCAATTCATTGTATGAACCCACAATTATGATTATACCTAAGCCACATAAAGACCCAACAAACACAGAGTACCTCAGACCAATTTCCCTTATGGATATCGATGCAAAAATAATCAAATAAAATTCTTACAAATCAGATACAAGAACATATCAAAATCATCACTCATCATGGTCCAGTAGGCTGCATCCCAGGGATGCAGGGATGGTTCAATATATGGAAATCCTTCGATGATATAATCCACTATATAAACAAACTCAAAGGCAAAACTACAAGATCGTCTCATTAGGTGCTGAGAAAGCATTTGACAAAATTCAACACGCCTTCATTGTAAAAATATTTTAATGATCAGGAATTCAAGGCCCATAACTAAACATACAAAAGCAATACACAGCAAACAAATAGCCAACATCAAAGTAAATGGAGAGAGACTTGAAGCAATGCCTCTAAAATCAGGGACTATACCAGGCTGACCACTCTCTCCCTACGTATCTGACATAATACTGGAAGTCTTAGCCAGAGCAATTAGACAACTAAAGGAAGTAAAAGGAATACAAATTGGAAAAGAGAAAGGAAAAATATCACAATGTGCAGGTGATATGATAGTATAATTATGTGATCTCAAAAATTCCATCAGAGAACTTGATAAACTTCAGCAAAGTGGCTGGATATAAAATTAACTCTTATAAATCAGTAGTCTTTCTCTACTGAAAGGATAAACAAGATAAGAAAGTAATTAGGGAACTGATACCCTTCACAATAGTCAGAAATAACATAAAATATCTTACTGTGCCTCTAACCAAGCAAGTGAAATATCTATATGACAAGAACTTCAAGTCTCTGAACAAAGAAATTGAAGAAGGTCTCAGAAGATGGAAAATTCTCCATGCTCATGGATTGGCAGGTTTAATATAGTAAAAATGTCCAACTTGCCAAAAGCAATATGCAGATTCAATGCAATGTCCACCAACATTTCAACTGAATTCTTCATAGAGTTAGAAAGAACAATTGGAAAATTCATTTGGAATAACAAAAGCCCGAGGATAGTGCAAATTATTCTTAACAATAAAAGAAATTCTGGGGAAATCACAATCCCTAAATTCAAGCTGTATTACAGAGGAATAGTGATAAAAGTTGTATGGTATTGATATGGAGACAGTTAGGTAGATCAGTGGCATAGAATTGAAGACCCAGAAATCAATGCACATACTTATGGTCACTTGATTTTTGACAAAGGAGCTAATACTGTCCAGTGGGAAAAGACAGCATCTTCAACAAATGTTGCTTGTTCAACTGGAGGTCAGTATGCAGAAGAATGCAAATCCATCCATTCTTATCTCCTTGTACAAATCTCAAGTTCAAGTGGATCAAACACCACCACGTAAAAATAGGTACACTGAAACTAATAGAAGAGAAAGTCACATGGACAGACATGAATTTTTTTTCTGAACAGAACACCAATGGCTTATACTCAATAATCTACAAATGGTACCTAGTAAAATTGCAAAGCTTCTGTAAGGCAAAGGACACTATCAGTAAAACAAAAATGCAAATAACAGGGAGAAAATTTCACCAATACTGATAGACGAACAATATCCACTATATACAAAGAACTCAAGAAGGTAGACTCCAGAGAATCAAATAACCCTACTAAAAATTGGGTACAGAGCTAAATAAAGAATTCTCAACTGGGGTTGGGGATTTAGCTCAGTGGTAGAGCACTTGCCTAGCAAGCGCAAGGCCCTGGGTTCAGTCCCCAGCTCCGAAAAGAAAAAAAAAAAAAAAGAAAAAAAAAAGAATTCTCAACTGAGGACTACTGAATGGTCAAGAAGCTCCTGAAGAAATGTTCAGGATACTTATTATCAGGCAAATTAAAACAACCCTGAGATTCCACCTCACACCAGTCAGTGTTGGTATGACCAAAAACTCAGGTGAAGATATATGCTGGGAATGATTAGGAGAAAGGGGAACACTCATATTTTGGTGGAATTGCAAGCTTGTACAGCCATTCTGGAAGTCAGTCTGGAGGTTCTTCAGAAAATTGGACATAGTACTACCAGTACACCCTGGTGTACCACTCCTGGGCATATACCTAAAAGATGTGCCAACATAACAAGGACACATGGTCGACTATCATAATAACCAGACGCTGGAAAGAACTCAGATGTTCTTCAACAAAGGAATGGATACAGAAAATGTAATACATTTACACAGTAGACTACTACTCAAATATTAAAAAAATGACTACATGAAATCCTTAGGCAAATGGATGGAACTAGAAAATATCATCTTGAGTGAGGTAACCCAGTCACAAAAGAACGTACATGATATGCACTCATTGGTATGTGTATATTAGACCAAATGCTCAGAATATCAAATATACAATCCACAGACCACATGAAACTAAAGGAAAACAAAGAACAAAGTATGGATGCTTCAGTCCTTAGAAAGGAGGACAAATCACTCATAGGAGGAAAAATGGAGACAAAGTGGGGAGCAGAGACTCAAGAAAAGGCCATCCAGAGACTGCCACACATGGAGATCCCTCCAATATACATTCACCAAACCCAGACACTTTTGGGGATGCTAAGAAGTGCATGCTGATAGGAGCCTGATATAGCTGTCTCCTGAGAAGCTCTGCAGACCCTGACAAATACAGAGGAGGATACTCACAGCCAAAATTTGTACTGAGAACAGGGTCCCCATTGGAAATGGAGGAGTTAGAGAAAGGATTGAAGGAGCTGAACAGGTTTGTAAACCAACAGGAAATGTCCACCAACCAGACCCTACAGAACACCCAGCGACTAAACTAACATAGAAAGAATACACATGGACCCATGTCTCCAGCCTAATATGTAGCAGAGGATGGTCCTGTCGGGCCTTAATGGGAGAAGCCCTTGGTCCTGTGAAGGCTTGATTTCCCATTGTAGCAGAATGCCAAGTTGGGGAGGTGGGACAGTTCTGTGGGTGGGTGGTGGAGCACCCCCATATTAGAAGAGGGAGAGTAGATGGGATATAGTGTTTCTGAAGGGGAAACTGGGAAAGGGGTAACATTTGAAATGCAAATAAAAAATAAACAGTGAAAGAAAAGAAAAAAATTCTAATACATAAAAGAATGACTGTAGATAAAAGCTGAATGTATAAATTGATCAAGTTTTGAATAATGTGATTCTTCGCAATTAGATGCTTTTATGATTTATCCTGTAGGGTAAATGTACTAATTCTTACTTCCATTAGCAACTTCCTGCACATTACATTTCCTTCTTCGAAATACAAATTTCTCAAACATATTATTTTTTCACTCCACAGCTATGAAATTCAATTATATTCATAATTTTGGTATGTAGAATAAGGCTGACTACCATTGTCATTTTCATATACTTTTAACATTTTACTTCTTATATTACAGTGTGATTACATATCTCACTTACACTCCCTCTTCCCCTCCCCCTCCTCTTCCCCCTTCCCCCTGCATCCTGTGTGTGTAACAGATGAAATTTCTTGGCTAGTGCTCCAATATAAAGCCTGCCTGCCTGTTGCCATGCTACTCATTTTCATGATCATAAACTGTAAACATCTGGAATAATATAACCAAAAATTAATTGCCTTGTTATCTTGTTATGCTATGTCTTTACAGAATTAGAAATATAACACACACACCACACATGTACACACACACACAGACACACACACACACACACACACACACACAGACACACACACAAAGTAGAAAGGTAAAATACAGAAATTGGTACCAGGGATATATGACCATGCTGTTTTTTAGAGGACTGCAGATTTAGAATCTTGGATAATTGGGACTATAGTGCCAAGGAAATATAGTGATCCCCCTCCAACAAAAAATAGACAGGAGCCAATCTGATGCAACTCACATCATGGTCTTTATTTCTATTCAAGCTAGCTCAGCCCCCTCCCCACCACACTGCTATCTCTAGGACAAATTTGGTGGTGGGGAAGCCCCAAATATCTATTGGGGGAAGACTTTATAGTAAGCAGCAAGCCGGGGGTAGAGGGTAAGTGTGCAAACATGTAATTGGAAAGCTACTGTGGTCTTTAACATGATTGGCTGGTGCCAGGAGTCTTGTTATAAACTTAATTTCTGCTCTCCTCTGCATTGGTGGTCATTAGGCAGGGGATAAGATTGTAACATGGTGGGGGGGGGCAGGTTTTTTAGGGGAATAACCTGAAGACACTGGTCTTGTTGAGGATGTAACCTGGAAAGGCTGGTCTTGTTGGGCATTAGCCTAGGGACTGGAGCTAGACTTGGGTTTTGTTGATGGGCAACTTGGAAGCTAATGCTAGGTACCAGCTCGATAGTTTAACTGAGTGTCAGGTTCTCTAAAATGGAGTCTGAACTTAAAAGATTTGGCTTCTCCGGATTTGATTGAGTGATTCCAGAGAGAAACAATATAAGCAACTAAGCTAAAGACCATTCTTTGGATATTTTGGAAAATAAATTTCTTTTCTCCTTGTCCTAAAAATCTTTTGAAGTTTAACTTGAAGAGATTCAGGTTACTTTCATTTTTAGAAAAATTTTAAATATTTATTTACATTTCAATCGCTGTTCTGCCTCTGTTTTCTCCCATTGCAGAGTCCATTATCCCCATCCTTCATCCTCTTCTACTCTGAGAAAGTGAGGTCACCCTAGGCATCTCCCCAGAAATCTAAATGTTGACTCTATTTTCTGATTATTAGTGATCACTCCTCTACGGAGTCACAATGGGAAAGAGAAAGTGAATAGAAAATAATTCAAAAGAAATACAAAACATATAATCTGAATGTATAAATAATATGTAAATGAGAACCATAAAATGTAATATTGGAGCCTTGTTTTATGCTGAGAGAAATAAAGAGAATTATAAAGGGACTGGTGCCCTCAGCCTGAAAATCCACCCAGCTAACACTGCAACTTGTTAAATAGCAAACCTAAGGGATTATCTGTTTTTAAAATGCTGCACCACATTAGTGCTGAGGTAAATACAATTGAAGGAGAGTGTCAGGTTTCAGTTCAATCAAGGAAAACCTAGTAGCATTGGGCACATAATTCCAGTTTTCGAATCATGGAAGACATAGGAGCAAAGGGATTGTACAATTTTCCTCAGAGATTAAGGAGAATCACCCAAACCACATGCATGTTGGGAATGTCCTTGGATAGAGACCCAGAAAGGTCACAGTGTAGAGTTGCGAAAGTGATGGTTGAAATGCGTTGGAGAGCCAAATGTATTGGAGATGCCAGAGCAGAAGGAGATCTGTCCACAGAGAATAGAACCAGCCAAAGTAACCAGTTATAATAATGAAACCATGTGAGCCTTTTAATATTGAACATGAAGTTATATGATTTGGAGTTTACCTGCTGGGTTACAGTCTTACTTTGTCGAGTATCTTTTTCACAATGCTGCACTTTCTCCATTTGGGATGATAATGTATGTTCTATGCCATTCTATGTTAAATATATGTAATATGATTTATATTCTATAAGGTATTGAAATTAGATTTCCTTGAATCTCAGAATTGAGGTTTTAAACTGTTGAGATTGTGACTGTGCAGGGGGCATTGATGTCAAACTGAATATATTTTGTAATATGATTTGCCTATGATATGCCTATCATAGGGGCCAGAAAACTGGGCTGAAGTGATTTGATGAACATCGTCTCCAAAAAATCCATAGATTTGAATGCTTGCACCCAGTTTGTGGAACTGTTTGAGAGGGAGCATGAGGTGTGGATTTGTTGAAGGAGGAGTGCTGCTGTGACTAGGCATTGAGATGTCAAAATACTATGCCATATCCACTTAGCTGTCTTAGTCTACTCCCCTTCAGAGTGTGTGTGTGTGTGTGTGTGTGTGTGTGTGTGTGTGTGTGTGTGTGTGTGTGTGTGTAGAATAGTGGTAAGTTTTCAGGTACTGTGTCAGCATCATCTCTGCCATCCTGTTGCAATGCTCTAATCCTTTGGAACAATGAGACACCAAATTAAATGATTTCTTGTATGTTTGGATGTGGATGGATATGTATACAACATGCTGGAATCATTTAATTTTGAATATATGTATTTAGTGCTGATTTCTTGTGATTGGCTAACCTTCTAAGGAATTTATGAAAGTAGGGATTTGTTTCTGTTTTGCTACCCTTTATTTGCACATAGATTTTCTATGGGTGAATCTTTGTGACAATTTCCTCATTCACATTTGTTTTATGGTTACAATTTCTATGGTAAATCTGCATAACCAAGGCAATACATAAAAGAAAGCATTTAATTGGATGCTTTACTACAGTTTCAGAGAGTAAATACACGGCATACTAGAAGCCATGGCAGCACACAGGCAGTCAAGTATGGTGCTTGAAAAGCAGTTAGTATCTTACTATTGGTTTGTAAATTGCAAGAAGACACAGAAGACCTGACTGGGCCTGTCATGAGCTTATGAAACCCCAAAGACCTAGAGCTACACCTACTCAAGCAAGACTACACCTCATAATTCTTCCCAAACAGTTTCACTGAGAATGACGCTTATGTAATAAGAGTCTATAGGAACCATTCTCTATCTAACCACTACAGTTTTGCTAACCATTCTCACTTGTCTAAAATGGAATGTCACTGTGGTTTTGTCTCAGAGTGGCCCACTGATTAGTGATGCAGATAATATTTTCTTATATTTATTGGCAAAGGTTTATATCTTCCCAGGGAAAAATTGTTTTTAGTCACTCGATTATTACTGTCATTATGTACTATTTTAATGTAATATTATATTATTCATTTTTGAGAATATCATACCTGCATTTATTGACCAAGTTGGTTAACATTCCAAGATGTAACATGGAATGGATAATAATCCCCGTGTCCTGGTTATTGATAACTGACAGCTACTAGAAGATGAAGGTTTTATTTTGTGTTGTGTTGTTTTGTTTTCCTTTGTTTCGTTTTTTGTTTTCTTAGAATGATGCCCCTAGTGTGCTCATAATGTGCCAGTGGATGTACTCACACATAAACAGAAAGCAGAGAATGAACTTAGTGAATAAGGAAGTGGAAACAATAAGAACGTACACAAAGTTGGGAGGATGTTAGAAAGTATGGGGATTGAATCTGGGAGGAGTTTGGTAAAGGAGTGAGGAGTGAATTTGACCTTAAATATTTATAAAAGTAAATCTACCTGAAGAACTAAGCTGGCATGATTTAGCTTTTTGGTAAGCCATCCTCCTATACAAAGGATCTGTGGTTTTAAAGGGTGTCTATCTTACATTGGCATTGATTGTATATTTACAATTTCTTTAAAACAGGACATTAGAAAACAAGATACAGTAGTAACCTTAAACTAATATTATAAAAAATCATAGATTATACATTACAACACAGGTCTGAGATTGGTCTGTTCAAATGAAACCAAACAATACATTATTAATGTAAGGTTCGATTCAATATCAAAATCCTTTTATGGTCAAATATGTTTAACAGGGTACAATGCATGACACAACAAAAGTGTAAAGATTCTAGATGACAAGTGTGTGACTTTTGCTAATGTATAATAAGTGTATGTTCATGAACAAAAAGTAACTATTTTCTTGACTATACAGAGTGAGGAGGTTGGCATGTCTAAGTGAATAGTAAACTTTCTTATAAGAAGACAGACCATGCCTGCCAATATTATTGATAGCATGCTTTTGTTTTTTAATTCCTAAAGCAGTTACACTTGAAAAAAAGGGAAAAATGCTTTCTTTTGCTGTTTTGGCATTTCATGCTTTATGACTTTCGTTCTCCACCACAAATACATTTGTCATGCTTTGCAAATCTCTAAGCGCGCGCGTGAGAGAGAGAGAGAGAGAGAGAGAGAGAGAGAGAGAGAGAGAGAGAGAGAGAGAGAGAATCCTATAAATCCCAACACTCTCTGCTCATCTGTCTCATACATACCATGTGTGATAGTGTTAAGAACATATTTCATCTACATAAATTCACAGATACATATACTTCATTTTTTGAGTATGTTTGCAATTACACTGAGCTGTAAGATACTCAAAATATTTTCAGTTTATCAAGTTAACACATATGTTAATTTTTGTCCAAATTTGGAATAAATTTATTCACTTCACTATTGAATTATTTTATTTATTTATATTTCAAATGTTACCCCCTTATCTGGTCCCCTCTCTCTGAGTTCTTCACCCCATCTGTCCTTCCCTTTGCTTCTGAGAGGGTGCTCCTCCACACACCTAGCCATCTCCAACTCACCAGCACCAGAATCCCATGGGGCTTCAAGTTTCTACATTAATCACATCCTCATCCACTAACGCCAGAGAAGGGAGTCTTCTGTTACACATGTACCAAAAGCCATGGACCAGCCCATGTTTGTTCTTCAGTTGGTGGCTTAATCTCTGGGAGATCTGAGTGGTTTGGGCTAATTAACTCAAACAAATCAGTTACCTTCCTTTAAACAAATGATAAATGGGCTGCGAAAGAAATTAAGGAAAAAAACATCCTTCTCAAAATTTACAAATAATATAAAATATCTTGAAGTAACTCTAACCAAACAAGTGAGCAATCTGTATGACAAGAACTTCAAGTCCCTGAAAAATTCAAAGAAAACCTTAGAAGATGGAAAAATAAAGGACCATGCTCCATTTAGCTAAGGTTACGTAGTGCTGTCCTTTGAGCTGTCCCACTCCCCATCTCCTCCAGGGCTGAACAAATATCAAGGCCACCAGCACCCATGGTTTATCAAGAGGGAAAAATTGCCCAGTACACATGCTCCTGTATCAGTAAAAATAACATAGTAAAAATGGCCATCTTACCAAAAGCAATCTACAATTTCAAAGCAATCCCCATCAAAATTCCAGCACAATTTTTTCACAGACATGGAAAGAATGATTTTAAACTTCATATGGAAAAATAAAAACATCAGGATAGTGAAAACAATTCTCAACAATAAAAGAACTTCTGGAGAAGTCACCATCCCTGACCTCAAATTCTATTAGAGAACAAAACACACAAGGTATTGGTAGAGAGACAGACAGGTCAATCGATGAAATAAATTTGAAGACCCAGAAATAAACCCATATGCTTATGGACACTTGATCTTTGACAAAGAAGCCAAAATCATACAGTGGATTAAGAAAAAGTTTCTTCAACAAATGGTGCTGGTATAACTGGCAGTCTGCACGTAGAAGAATGGATACTGTTCCATACTTATTTCCTTGTACAGAGCTCAAGTACAAGTGGATGAAGGTCTTCAGTATAAAACCAGATACACTGAATTTAATAGAAGAGAAAGTGAGAAATAGCCTTGAACACACTGGCATGGGAGAAATTTTCCTGAATAGAACCCAAATGGCTCAGGCTCTAAGGTGAACAATTAATAAATGGGACCTCATAAAAATGAAAAGCTGCTTTCTGTAAGGCAAAGGACACTCCCATTTCAACTATTTCATACTCACATTATTTTATTGTAGTGTGTGTGTGTGTGTGTGTGTGTGTGTGTGTGTTTCTGTGTGTCTGTGAAGATATATCATATGTGCTGTGGTACTTGAAGCCTGGAAAAGGCGTCAAATCCTCTGTAGCTGAAGTTACAGACAGTGTGAGTCATCTGATCCAGGTGCTGGATAGTGAACTCTGGTTCTCAGAAAGAACAGATACCTATAAACTTTTTTGAAACATCTTCCAGTCACATATAAATATTATTATAATATTATTGAACTAGCTTTTAGCATTTTGTTCAGTACTAGAAGTGCAGCAGGTTAGAATAATCACTAGTCTCACAACAACTTTGGGAATTGCAATTCATTGTATCTTCAGAGCCTTTTTCAATACCACTTTTTGGCCTTAACCTGATCAGGAAGAATTTGTAACCAAAAATTTCTTCTGGAAGGGTGCAGATTTATTTGGAAGTTAATATTGTTAGCATCGGTGCATCCATGGATAGTCAGAAGCAACTCCTGGACCCAGCAAGGAGATACATCATCTGTAGGCAACAGCAAAGCTCCTGTGTGCATTATCATGTCACCTGCAGCACATCCCTTTGTGCCTGTGATTCATGAGTCAAGACTCATCCCCTAAGCTGCATCCCTGCTCTTCTTCTTCACTCTTAACTCCTGACCCTGCAAAGGCCAAGCCTCTGCCAATAAAACTTTCCACTTGAGGCCTGTGGCTTGGTTGATTTATCCATGATTGCGTACTCTTATATTTTTGGTTGTGAGCCTAGCCTTTAACGGCTCAGCCATCTCTCCAGCCCGCTGATTGCATACTTTTTTTTTTTCCATTTTCATCTTTGTTTGTTTGTTTTTTCTTTTTATCTTTATTAACTTGAGTATTTCTTATTTACATTTCGATTGTTATTCTGCTTCCTGGTTTCTGGACCAACATCCCCCCTCCTCCTCCCCCTCCCCTTCTATATGGGTGTTCCCCTCTCCATCCTCCCCACATTACCCCCCTCCCCCCAACAATCACATTCACTGGGGATTCAATCTTGGCAGGACCAAGGGCTTCCCTTCCACTGGTGCTCTTACTAGGCTATTCATTGCTACCTATGAGGTTGGAGCCCAGGATCAGTCCATGTATAGACTTTAGGTAGTGGCTTAGTCCCTGGAAGCTCTGGTTGCTTGGCATTGTTGTACATATGGGGTCTCCAGCCCTTTCAAGCTCTTCCAGTCCTTTCTCTGATTCCTTCAATGGGGGTCCCGTTCTCAGTAGAGTGGTTTGCTGCTGGCATTCACCTCTGTATTTGCTGTATTCTGGCTGTGTCTCTCAGGAGAGATCTACATCCGGTTCCTGTCAGCCTGCACTTCTTTGCTTCATCCATCTTATCTAGTTTGGTGGCTGTACATGTATGGGCCACATGTGGGGCAGGCTCTGAATGGAGGTTCCTTCTGTCTTTGGTTTAAACTTTGCCTCCCTATTCCCTGCCAAGGGTATTCTTGTTCCCCTTTTAAAGGAGTGAAGCATTCGCATTTTGGTTGTCGTCCTTGAGTTTCATGTATTCTGTGCATCTAGGGTAATTCAAGCATTTGGGCTAATAGCCACTTATTAATGAGTGCATACCTAGTGTGTTTTTCTGTGATTGGGTTACCTCACTCAGGATGATATTTTCCAATTCCATCCATTTGCCTATGCATTTCATAAAGTCATTGTTTTTGATAGCTGAGTAATATTCCATTGTGTAGATGTACCACATTTTCTGTATCCATTCCTCTGTTGAAGGGCATCTGAGTTCTTTCCAGCTTCTGGCTATTATAAATAAGGCTGCTATGAACATAGTGGAGCATGTGTTTGTTATATGTTGGGGCATCTTTTGGGTATATGCCCAAGAGAGGTATAGCTGGGTCCTCAGGTAGTTCAATGTCCAGTTTTCTGAGGAACCTCCAGACTGATTTCCAGAATGGTTGTACCAGTCTGCAATCCCACCAATAATGAAGGAGTGTTCCTCTTTCTCCACATCCTCGCCAGCATTTGCTGTCACCTGAGTTTTTGATCTTACCTATTCTCACTAGTGTGAGGTGAAATCTCAGGTTTGTTTTGATTGGCATTTCCCTTATGACTAATGATGTTGAACATTTCTTTAGGTGTTTCTCAGCCATTTGGCATTCCTCAACTGTGAGTTCTTTGTTTAGCTCTGAACTCCATTTGCATACTCTTAAAATTGGTGCTGACACTCACAGGAGTCCCTGCCATTGTGAGGTGTGAAGCCTGCCACTTAGTGGAGTGACCCCACCATTTGAAGTGGGAACAGCTACACAGGTTAAGCCTCACAGTCCCAAACAACATCTCTACAGGTCCTCCTGATCCCTCATTTTCCAGCCACTAGATTGCTAAAACTTCATACAAACACCAGCAAATTGGTAAGCTTTCTTTCCAAGTTGGAGGACAGGGATCCTGGTCCCAGGAGTGGACAAGCCACCCTCTACCTGTCTAAGGGACAGATTTATCCACAGTCTTTATTACCAGCCTTGTAACTGACTCTCCCTTTAGAGGGACCCTCTCCCTCTTGCTGTCCAGAAAGCAGTTTTTTTTCTCTCTCTCAAATTCTTCCTAGTGCTACACTGCTGGTAAACTGTTCCCCCTTGGACTCTTGTCCTACAGTTCAGGTGTTAGGTCCACAGCTCTCAGCCACTAGCTTCCACATGACAGCTTGGTAAGTCTAGACTTGGCTGGTCATTCCAATATGTCATTGATCTACTACCATTGGGATGCCAGGGTAAGATTAATCTACCATTATTAATTTGTTCTCAGGATGCCGGTAAGAATACTTTAATAATATCTCTCACCCATAGGTATCTCAGGTCGACTGTACCTCCAGGCTCCCCACTGAGATGCCTCCTGAAAAAATCTCAAACCTCTAAAACTAGTGACTGATTTAATGAGACATCCAAGCTTATACACATTTAGAATCAGGTCTGGACTCAAGCCTATCAGATAAGGACTCCGAGTAGCTATGAAAGGACACTTTTGATCAGGCCATTCTAAAGGATCTTCATACATACTACCCGCAGTCTGGTAAATGGAAGAATGTCTTCTATATCCAAGCTTTTATACCTATCTTTGGTTCAAGCCCTCCCTTTTCTCTTCCTGTTCCCCAACTCAACCCCTTCTAGCTATGAAATCTCAGCCAGATGAAAATTCTACTATTCTTGATCCAGATAGTGAACCTACATATTACCACTGCCAAACTGCCTCTACCACCCTGCAAGTACTGCAGCCTCCTCAGCTTCCTCTTATCACCAGACTTCCCCAGAACCTCCTTGCTCAATTTCTCCAAATGCTTCATTTCCTGTGCCAGCTACAGGCTGTTCTAGTCAGCCCATGCTGGCACGTACTTTCAGCCCTCTCACCATTCACTCTAAACTTGCAGTCACTTCTTCCCCTACCTTGCCTAACCCAGTGCGAGTCCTTCCTGTATGAAAGTTGCTAGGGTGGATGGTCTAATTAGAACACATGACCCTTCCTTACTAAATGAACTCTTTCAGATATAAAAAAGGACCAAGATCTTACACCAATAACCCTTCTGTCTTTATTAAAGAATTTCAATATATCATTCAATATTATACCTTGACTTTCCATGATATACATATTATTCTCAGTAATAATTTATTCCCTAATGAGCACAGGAGAGTTTGGGAACAGGCTCAGATACATACAGTTGAGATTCATCAGACAGACTCAGCTTATCTGATCGGGTCTAAGACAATACCTGACAAGAGTCCTCAGTGGAATTATAAATCTCCATGTAATATTCTAGCCAGAGACAGATTTGCAACCTACCTCCTGGCTGATCTCCATAGGGCTGCACTAAAAGCAGTAAATTTTGAAAAACTCCAAGAGGTCATCAATGATAAACAAAAAAACCTGTCTCAATTTTAGAGTGCCTCACAAAGGCCTTATAACAATATACTTAATTTATTCCCTGAAAACCCAGAAGATAAGCAACTCCTAATGACCTACTTCTTTTTTCCAAAGCTACTCCAACTTTAAAGCCAAACCTAGATGATTAGAGAGTGGTCCCCTAACTCCATAAGCAGAAGTCTTGCCACTGGCCTTTAAATTGTATAATCAGAAAGATGAAAAGACCATCAGACAAAAGTACCATATGCTGACAAAGGCTACAAACTATCCCCAGCCACTGCCTGGACTTTCTGGCCTTCTAAAGCTCTGGTACCACCAAGTCCCTGCTACAAATGTAGTCAGCAAGGTCATTGGGTGAAGGTTTGCTCTAACCCTGGCAAGCCATCAAGGCCATGCCTAAAATGCCCTCAGGAGGAACATTGGAATGTTGATTGCCTTCGTGTCCCATAGGACAGAGGGACATCATTCCCAGGATACCTTCTACTTGATCCTAGGCTTGGCCATGGATAATTTAAGGGGTCTGATATCACTTGATCCAATCACTTCCATTACCCTAGGGAGCCCCATGGAGTCATCATGGTATCTGGGAAGCCCATCTCCTTCATCTTGGACACTGGAGACACTTCCTCCATCCTGAAGGAGTATTGGGGCCCATCTCTTCTTGTTTCTTATCGTCAGGGTAGGGGGGCAACTTTATCAATCTCACCATAACCTACCACTTATTTGCATTTTAGGGGTATTACTCTCAGCCATTCCTTTTTAGTAATGCCAATATATCCAGTCGCCTTATTGGGAAGGGATCTTCTAGCTAACTTGGGAGCCACTACTTCTTTTGTTTTCCCCATTTGTTTAAACTCAATTTCTCCAGTAGTCCTTCTTCTACTCCTTCTTGCCACACAACTAACAATAACATGCTGCTTCCTTTGCCAGCCTCTCAGGTAGACACCCCGAGTCTGGGACATTCAGAACCCCTCTGTTTTTAAACATCTTTCTCCTTTTGTCATCCCATTTCAGAGCCTTCTAATGTACATCACTCAAGCTCAATATCTTCTTTCTCTCCAGAGCCTCAGGGGATTTAAGCCTATCATTTTTGACCTCCTAGTGAAGGAGGACCCCCTCCAGAGAAGGGAACCTTCTCTGTCCCCTCCCCACTTTAACATACCTATACTAGCAGTTCAAAAACCTAATGGAACCAATTTTCTGGTTCAAGATCTCAGGCTCATTAATTCTGCAATGGTTCCTCTCCATCCTGTTGTGGTTAATTCTTACACACTTCTTTCCACTATCCCCTTGGGAATTTCTTATTTCTCTGTTCTGGATCTCAAATGATGTGTTCTTCTCTATCCCTCTAGACGCCCAATCCCAGAACATATTGGCCTTTACCTGAACTGACCCTAAACCTCACTTTTCTACCCAACTCGCCTGGACTGCTCTATTTCAGGGATTCTGGGACAGTCCACACCTATTTGGCCAGACTCTGGCTTCTGACTTTCTCTGTCCCTCCCTAAATCTAAGATTGTTCATTACATAGATGATATTCTTTGTAGCCCCTTTCTCTAAATTAGCCAAGCTAACATACTTCTAGTGCTTCTAAATTTCCTGCCCAGTTAAAGCTACAGAAATCTCACTTTCTAAAGTACAACTGTCCACTCCTAAGGTCACCTATTTGGGACTAAGAATTACTCCAACCAACAAGACCATTACCTTAGATAGAAAGAATCTAATCCAGTCTCTAAAAGTTCCCTCTATAAAGGAATCGATTTTACCACTCCAAGGAATAGACAGTTGTTTTTTTTTTTTAATGTTATTGGGTTGCTTTCTTTATCCTCTTTTTCCACCCCTTATAAAGTCACATTAGGTCCTACCCACAAACCTCTACTCAACCCTGTTACCAAGCTTTTACACACTCCAACAGGCTCTCTTTTAGACTGTACACCTTACTGATCTCCTGACCTGACCTGTCCCTTCTCCATTTAGCCAAAAAGGAGGGATTTGCCCTTGGAGTCCTAGGCCACCAACTGGGAGGTTCTAGATTTGTCTCATCCACCACAGGATATTCTTAAACTATAATGCACATCCCCTCTCTTATGCCCTAATACTCATTAAACTCCGTTCTATCTTCACCATGTCTTTCATCCTAACAGCCAATGTTTTGTTAAACCCATATACAGCCTACTCCTAAGGACTTACGTCTCTATCTTATCACTGACTCTAGCAAAATCTGTCAGATATAAGACTCCAACTCTAGGTATTGAAGCACTACTGTTTCTACACACCATGCTAGAGGCTTACATCCTGGAACAAACTCAAAAGTTGACTTAACCAACATGCCCACTGTCAAACATGCCAAGTACCTCTTGGTCTTGGTGGACACCTTTTAGGGTGGTTGGACACGTTACCTACCATCAACGAAAGGGCTCTGATAGACTCTGATCTTCTCCTCTGAGAGATCATTCTCCAATATGGAGACCCAGGCTCCCTCCAGACAGACAATGTTTCTGAATTCATGCCCCAAGTTTTTCAAAGTCTAAAGCCCTCTACATGCCCTGATATTTTAATATCCCCATAGCCTTCATTCTCCTGAAAAGATAGGAAAAACTAACCACTCCTTAAAAGTCACTCTTGCTAAACTCTCACATGAACTTTACTTCAATTGGGTAAACCTCCTACCTCTGGCTTTTTTAGGCTATGAGTTCTACCCAAGTGACCTCTTTTTATCTCACCTTTTAAAGTCATGTATGGACATCCAGTCCTAACTCCTGTTCATTCACCTGAATGCTCTCCCCTTCTGGATCACCTACTTACCCCATTACTTTGCCACCTCTACCCTCTCCTATGGAACTTAGGTGACCACCATCTATCATGGCCACACACTCTACCCTGCCATTCCCTGTCAACATTTGAGACTAGGTTCTTCTCTCCACTCCATATCAATAGCCACTTACCTCTCTCTCGAAATTACAGGGTCCCGTCAAGGTAATTTTCATAACTCCCACAGCTTCTAAACTCAAAGGACTCTCCCATTGTGTCTACCTCTAGCCTCAAACCTTTAACCCATCTATCTCAAAATGATTCTTCTTCATACACATCAACCCCCAATAGCACCCTGCTTTCTTAAGCTCCAGAAGATATTGAGACCAACTACCTTGTCCCCACAAACAAAAAAATGAGACTCCACTCTGGCAGCTGCACTCAACACCACTCATATGGGCTCCTGGTCCTCCCCCTGGTGTTCATTTGCATCCAGGGTAGTCCTTATATCTGGAAGTTTAAGGTTCAAGAAACCCCCACTGACAGTAAGCAATCTTTCCAAATAGGGTCAGGAAAATGCTCCATAGCCAGATGCCAGGAGTCAATCCAAATTTCTGTCATCCCTATATCCAACATTTTATACAAGTATTATGACCCCTTTATTTGCTTCCCGTTAGACCAGACAAAAGATGATTGTAAAAAATGGCCAGGTAAATATGGGGGTTGCACATATTGGTGTTGCCAGATACATATGTTAGAATCATGGTCCAATCACTTCTTCTATCAACAACATAATACCTTCTTCTATGTTCAAGATGCATGGAATCCCAGGTGGAAAACAGGCATTGTAAGCAAGCTATACTGTAAAACTCTATCTGTGTCCCCAGTAAATACTATTCAGAACCAGAGAAAATAGGTCTCAATTCTCCAACCTCTTCCAATCAGAAGAATAGAAGTAATCAAACCTTCCTTTAAGGTCCTTTCTTCATGACATCCCCACTCATAAATGGTACTAACCTATCTTTGACCTTCTGCTTCACACCCCAGCCTCAGCCTACCAATTCCTTAAGTCGCCCAACTTGGTCTCATTAAAGATTGCTGGTTATGTGTACCCCCCTGGAACTAACTCACAATTGCCACATACAGCTTCCCTAGTGACCCTGCCAAGACACCTCACCTCACCTATCAACAGCTGCCATGACTCTGGTGTTGACAAGTCTCCATACCTTTTCTTTGTCACTGTTTATGGTATGGTAGACTGATAAGGCATCCAGAACACATTCTGTAAGAACACCAAGCTCCCTAGAAAGCAACATAAAGAACCATAAACCTTGATACCTCACTACTGTCACAGTGCTCAACAGTCCAGAACATGTTAATTCTCTTTGACACTCAAGTATATAATTGTCTACCCAACAACTGCTCAGGAGTTTGCACTTTGGTGTTCTTTTTTTCTCCCCCTGAATTACGATCAATTCACAAAATAGGCTCTACCAATCTAAGTTTTAGACACAATATCCACACAACATAACAAGAGAGCAGTTCAAAATGTGCCATTCCTCTTTGCTGCAAGAATAACTATAGGTATTCATACTGGAATGGCAGGATTGATTACCTTGTTAATTTTATGTGCACAGTTCTCTTCCCTGGTTGACAATGATCTTCAGGAGATGACGCAAAACAAGTTCTCCCTCCAAAGATATATTGACTCCCTGGAAGTATTGGTGCTTTAGAACCGACTGGGACTAGATGTACTTACAACTGATGACTTATGCTCTAAGATCAACAATAGACAAATGGGACCTCCTAAAATTGCAAAGCTTCTGTAAGGCAAAGGACACAGTCAGTAGGACAAAATGACGAACAACAGATTGGGAAAAAATCTTTACCAATCCTACATCCAATAGAGGGCTAATATAAAATATTTACAAAGAACTCAAGAAGTTAGACTTAAGAGAATCAAGTAACCCTACTAAAATGGGGTGCAGAACTAAAGAAAGAATTCTGAGCTGAGGAATGTCGAATGGCCAAGAAGCACCTAAAGAAATGTTCAACACTCTTAGTCATCAGGGAAATGAAAATCAAAACAATGCTGACATTTCACCTCACACCAGTCAGAATAACTAAAATCAAAAAGTCAGGTGACGGGTTGGAGATTTAGCTCAGTGGTAGAGCGCTTGCCTAGGAAGCGCAAAGGCCCTGTTAGGTCCCCAGCTCCAAAAAAAAAAAAAAAAAAAAAAAAAAAAAAAAAAGTCAGGTGACAGCAGATGTTGGTGAGGATGTGGAGAAAGAGGAACACTCCTCCATTGTTGGTGGTACCGCCAGCTGGTACGACCACTCTGGAAATCAGTCTGGAGGTTTCTCAGAAAATTGGACAAAGTAATGCCACCTGTATCACTCCTGGGCATATACCCAAAAGATGCTCCAACATATAACATCATATAACATGCTCCACTATGTTCATAGCAGCCTTATGTATAATAGGCAGAAGCTGGAAAGAACCCAGATGTCCTCCAACAGAGGAATGGATACAGAAATTGTGGTACATTTATATAATGGAATACTGCTCAGCTATTAAAAATAATGACTTCTTGAAATTCTTAGGCAAATGGATGGGACTAGAAAATATCGTCCTGAATGAGGTAACCCAATCCGAAAAGAACAGACATGGTATGGACTCACTGGTAAGTAGATATTAGCCCAAAAGCTTGGAATCCCCAAGATACAATTCACAGACCACATGAAGCTCAAGAAGAAGGAAGACCAAAGTATGGATGCTTCAGTCCTTAGAAGGAAGAACAAAATACTCATAGGAGAAATACAGAGGCAAAGTATGGAGGAGAGATTGAAGGAAAGAGACTTCCCCACTTGGAGATCCATTCCATATCCAGTCACCAAATTCAGACACTTTCTGGGATGCCAAGAAATGCATGCTTACAGGAGTCTGATATAGCTGTCCCCTGCAAGGCTCTGCCAGAGCCTAATAAATACAGAGACAGATGTAAGAAGCAGAGGATGGCCTTATCAGGCATTAATTGGAGGAGAGGCCCTGGGTCCTGTGAAGGCTCAATGCCTCAGTGTAGGAGGAATGTCAGGGCAGGCAGGTGGGAGGGATTTGGTGGGTAGGTTGTGGAGTACCCTCATAGAAGCAGGTAGAGGGTACATAGGATAGTTTGGTTCCAGAAGGAAAACCAGAAAAGGGAATAACATTTCAAATGTAAATAAAGAAAATATCCAATAAAAGAAAAGAACAAAACAAGATGGTTTTTGCCCTTTCCTTTAAGAAGAATGCGTCTGTTTGTCAATGACTTTCAGATACTGAGAAAAGCATCCAGTAGCTATAATCAGGAACAGTGTGAGGCCTTTAATTCCTGGATTTTCAAAAGCTATATATGGAAATGAATTCTGCCTTTCCTAATGCCCCTTCTCATTTTTTTTTTTTGGGTGGGGGAAGTTGGTGGCTTTATTCTTTGCTCCCTGCCTCATTAACCTTGTCTCCACATTCTTCCAATGACCAAACCAAAAAAAAAAAAAAAAAAAAAAAAAGTCTGACCAAACAATCAGTACCTTTTACAGGATTACCAACCACTGTCTACAGTGCCTGATGTGAATGACTATTGAATGAGCCTAGATGGCTATGGTCAGCTTCTCCCCAAAATTGAAGATGCTCCTAGATAGCAGGAAGCACCTTTAGAAATCTAACACCACTATTCCTGTCTCAGCATTGTTTCCCTGGCCCTTTTCTCCCCTCTTTATGATGAGAAAAAGAAAGTATTAGCATCATGTGCATCTGTGGACAGCCAGAAGCTCTTCATAACCAGCTCCCAGGCTCAGTGACAATACACGTCATCTCTTGGCGACAGCACCACTCCTGTGTTTTTTGCCATCGTGCATGCCACACATCCCTTTGCTCATATATCACATGTGTCACAGCCTGGATAAAAGTCTCATCTCCCAGGCCTTCAGCCCTTTTCTTCTCCCCTCTCACACTGCCAATAAAAACTCACTCCCTGTGGCTGGTGTGATTTGCCCAGGATTGCACCACATATTCTAACAAATATAAGCATGATGATTGTTTAATAATCAACTTTTCATGGGCAGCATCCATGAAAATGTATATTCAGTTAATAGTTGAAAATGACCATCCTCTTCCTGAGATTATCCTTTACATTGCCCTTTAAGAGGATAAAATCACAACCTGGTCAATTTTCTAGCTAGGTGTATTTATACCCAAGCACATAGAGAGGTTTCTTTGTTCGTTTTAAGTTGGACAAATCAATTATCTGGCTCAGAGGATTGTTTTTTCCATTCTGCCATCACTCAAGAAACATTTGAAACCTGAGGATACACATAATACCCAACAATGGTATCTTAGGCAAGCTATATTAGTTTTTAAATTTCTATTGTGACACACATTATTTAATTGAAATTATAAAAATGATCATCTGTGTTCTACAAGATAATGTCAAACTTGTTTGGTTTTGCTCTGTTGTATGATCAGTGCTGATTTTATGGAAAAAAATTACTGTGAGTTCTTACAACAAATGCTTTCCTAATTATAATTTGCTTTTTATTTTTTTATAAAGAAAGAAAATTTACTTTTTTTCCCCATAAAATTTTTAGATATTTACTGATATTTATGTCATGATTTTGGAGTATCATATTTTTATATTAATCTCATTTTACGAAGTCACAAACACCTTTAAATCATAGAATAAATTTGTATTGTTTGTATTTTTATTCTGCATATTCTCTAAGTTCTCACCATTTTAATTTATATTTTGAGCACATTATACCTGAGCACTGCATCTCCAACACTTTTGCAGCAACCCCACCTCTTTTCATGTACTCCTTCCAGACGCATGACATCTTATATTTAAAATACTAAAGTTACATATACATATATCCAAGAACATCTGTATATTTGTGTGTATGCATAAATGAACTATTGATTTCACTTAACATTGTTTGCCTGTACATTTTTCTAGGGTTGCTTAATTGGGAACAGAAAATCTGTGAGAGCTAATGTATGAACACATGATTTTGTTTTCTCTCACCAGTCATTGCCATAGATAGCTCTTTGACTAAGAATAGGTCCTTGTGGGATTTTCTACATCAATATGTCAACTGATGTCATTGTGCCATTCTACTTTGTATAACCATACTTTGAAAGTTTCTGGGTGCATTTTCCTTGGTCTATGTAGGAGACAATAACTAATGTTTCTATGATTTTTACAATCTACCTTTTCCCTTTAGTGATGATTCTTGTGCCTTGGATGTAGGGGTTGCTTAACACAAATATCGATTAGTGGTGGGCACATAATGTTACTGAGTCTCTTTGTTTTAACCAGTGCTGAATCTTTGTAGCTGTTTCCCTATGTTGTAAAATGAATCTTCTTTGATGATGAGTTCAATCTGTACCTGACTGTATATAAGGGTAAGAATTAAGAAAATCAGAAATTGTGTTAGCTGAGCAAAATGGAAGAAATAGGTTCTTTTCTAGCATCTGTTGCTTAACAGGCCATATAGAGTCAGTAGGTTTATGGAACCAGGCATGGATTCACTCTCATTAAGTGGGCCTTAAGTCCAGTTAAAATGATGTTGGTTCGAGAAAGGGAAGAGTAACTCTATTGTACCATTGGTGATAACTTATTGATTCAGTCATTCTTGTAGTACACAAAATTATAGTGTTTCTCTTTCTGGGTCTTGTTTTTTTTACTCTGTGAAATATTTTCTAGTTCCATTTATCTGAACAGATTAGTATTTCCTGCTTTTCACATTGAAAGAATATTTCCCTATATGTAACATTTTTATTATTGATTCATTAGCTGAAGTGCTATTTAGTTGTTTCTGTTTTGTAGCTATTGTGACTAGAGTAACAATGAATGTGTTTGACCAAGCATCATTTGAATTGAGTGCTCTATCCTTTGGTCATATTCTGAAGAGTTGAATAGCTAGGCTTTATAGTATTCTTATTGCAAACTTGTTGAGAATTCCCCATATCATTTCACAGAGTGATTTTTACTAGTTCTCATCAACACTGAATAATTCTTCTTTCTGCACATCCTCACCAGCATTTGTTTTCATTTCACAAATTCCAAATAAGGTTGTTCAACACTTCTGAAGATATTCATTCAACAATTATTTTTCGTATTGTAAGAACCCATCCAAATTAGATTCATAGTCCAGTTTAAGTGGGTTGTTAACTTTATTCTTTATTTTCTGAGCTCTTTGTACATTTTTCATAGTAATTATCTGTCACATAATATACAGTTGGCAAAGATTATCTTTAGCTCTGTAAATCTTCTCTTCACTGAATTGATTGAGTTTTTACTGTTGTACAAAACTTTTACTGTTGTACAGAACTTTAGTTTTATGAAGTCTCATTTGTCAAAATTTGGCCCTGTAAATAGGAGTCCTATTCAGAAAGTTCTACACCTATACCTTGTGGAGCCGTACTTATGTTTTTTTCCAGTAGTTTTAGTATTTCAGATTTCACATTAAGATTTTTCATAAATTTGGAGTTGATTTTTGTGCAGGCTGATGACATAGACTGAGTTTTATTATACTTTTCCCAATTGTTCAAGATACTCCTTTTCCTTCAGCGTGCTAACTAGGCTATGCCTAGTAGTGTAAACATGGTGTATTTGAACTTGTTCTAGGGTACCCACCAAAATATGTCCAGTGCACAGGCTCCATGGCCAGAATTCATCTTGGAGACTGCAACAGGCATTGGAAGGTGATGTTTTTAGGAACTCATCAGTCATAATAGACACAAAGGCTGCACAACTGAAGATCTCCATGTGGGTTGGAAATGGCAGAGAGGGTTAGGATGCAAAACCCTCATTATAAGAGTGAGCAATCAAAGCTAGATTTGATATTTTGGTGTGTGTGTGTATGTGTGTGTGTGTGTGTGTGTGTGTGTGTGTGTGTGTATAGAGACAGAGAGAGAGAGGGGGGTAGAGAGAGAGAGAGAGAGAGAGAGAGAGAGAGAGAGAGAGAGAGAGAGAGAATTGTAGCAAAGCACTTACCAGCTTGTAGGGTACACTTGCTTAGTGATGGAAGCTGATACTCAGACTTGGGAAGGCTATAGGAAGGCAAGGTTGCAGAAAAACTAATCAGACTGAATCACATCAATTTTTGTCATTTTTACTGGTAGGATATAGTAGAAAAAGGCAGGTACCACTCTGTAACTTTTACTTATGCGGGAAATCAGAAGCCTATGTTATGTTCCCGAGGTTATCAGTTTACGTATGTATGTCTTTCTTTGGGTGGTTTAGGTTTTCTCTGTATATCTGATTTAAACAGCTTGATTATTTTGTGTCAACATAGATTTTTTTATGAGTCTCTTGTTTGGGGCTGTTTTATGTTTCCTAGATATATGAATTCCACTTTCTACAATGTGTGCCAACTCTTTTCTCTTTGAATCTGATTATTACTACTCTCCTTTTCTGTCATATCTTAAAATTTCCTAATTTTTTTTATTTAAATCTTTAATGAAAGCTTGTTATTACACATGGTATTTCTCATCTCAGTTTCCGTATGTGACTGCCATTTTATTTTATTTAGCTGTACAAACAAAAGGGTCTTTCTTTGGTTGTACCTTTTCTGCATCGATGTGTTTTAAACTCAAATTCCTATGCCTTCAATCTAGGACGTAAATCTTCAATTTACTGTGGTTCAATGGAATTCTGACTCCCAATTATTGGTCTTCAGGTGTCTACTAGCAGGAAAAATGGCATGATAGTTACCTTCCCATTCTTTTCTCTCAGGGCATTTCAGTTCCATGTGCTTGTTATTCAAATTTAAAAATTATTTTTCTTTTGCAGTTTTCATAGTTATCTATGTTGAGAGAATGAATTTTATCTTAGTTAATACTTTATCATCATCTATTATAAATTTTTTTTTCTCAAATCATATTGCCTGAAGTATTTATGTCTCTGAAATGTAATACGCTACCTAAAATATATTTTTAAAAATGCTGAATCTTCCCATTTTCTTGTTATTTTCGAAACAAGATGATAAATGGAAAAATGTTAAAAGCTCCTCTCATTTAAGTCTTATATTTATGAAAATATACTAATAGTGTGCTAATGTTTTAAAAAAAATCAGAGGTGGAAAGATGGCTCAGCAGTTAAGCATGCTTATACTTACTGTGGTGCTGTGCTCCATTCCCACAACCTACATGGTGGTCCACATTTCTCTGTAAATCCAGTTTCAGGCACCAAAAGATCCTACAACATCATGGTATGTTGTATGTAATCACTAAAAAGTACAATATAAATTAGAACTGTAAACAGGACAACAAATGAAACACAGAGTAAATTAAGGAAAGAAAGCTGTTGATAGTTGTTTTTGTTGAGCTTATCAGCACTGTTTAACTTTGAGTAGGAAATCTCCAAATATAGCATAGACAACAAATGCCTATTTTGGGTCAATATTAAAAAATTCACAAACATTAGCAGCATTCCAGCATTTGGCAGAATCAAAATAAAAATGAAATATGGTTGGAGATTGGGCGGAAGGTGTGGGATGGTGGTAAGGAAGCAATTCCTTCCAAGAAAATATGATGGTGCAATCCAGCAAAATTAGCAGTCACACACCTCCTGGTGATAGAATTTGAAACCATCTTTTGTCTTGCCAAAGTAATTAAAATTGCCTGAGATCAAAACTCTGCAGAACGCTGATTGTTTACAGGTGATAAGAGAATAGAAAAAGAGGTCAACTGCACAGAGAGGCTGAAATAAGCAAAAGCAAACTGGAGAATATCATTGGTGTTGTTGTCGCATTTCCAACGTATCAATTGAAAGGAAAAGAGGACTGAAACAGGGTGAATTATAGGAAGCTCGCAAAAGAGAATCCACTCTACATCAGACAAATCTGTTCTGTTGGAGACTGCATAATTATATACTAAAGTCCAATGTCAAATTATTCACTGAGTGCTAAAGTAGCATAGATGTATTCATTCCTTCTCAGAGAAAATATATGCCTTGTGAAGGAGTGTCATCTGATTACAATTCACAAAATGTTTTTTGGCTGGAAGATGGTAGTGACCTCTTTTTAAAACAACTTACTGATGTTTACACTGGAAACAACTGATTTTTCTAGGTCCAATGTTTCAAATCTACTTTGCACCTGTTCAAATCACTCTACTTCCAAGTTTCAGGTAACCAGGAATAAGTCTTATTCACCAATCCAGTGACATTGGACAATCCACAGGTGCCCCAGCATATCAGCTTAACTACTGTTTTCACTGCTTGCCATGTGAGAAAACCTTTAAACTCCAAATCACTGGTAACCAGCTATCAATAAGTTTATCATATGTGTGTGTGTGTGTGTGTGTGTGTGTGTGTGTGTGTGTGTGTGTGTGTGTGAAATAAATATATGAGTAAGCTTTCTGCCTTATTGTTTTATGACAAAACTCTTCCAGGAAAGAAGCAAAACATTTGTCTATTCACAAACCAAAGTCTGGATACCATCAAAGTTCAAATTAAGATTTATTGGAATTACTTACAGAATATGAGTGAGTGTTTATTTACAGGAGAAGAAATGACTTGAGGTAGTGTTCATTACCAAATGACACCTTTAGCTTGGAGTTGGGGATGATAATAGGTTTAGGTACTGGTAACTGGGTTAGTGTTTATTGGGTGAGTGTTTCGCTCCTTGATTTTTCTACTTTCTGTATTTTCAGAGATTGCAATGGCTTGTGTTACCCGGTTTAGTGAACTGCTGGTACATGGAGCATACTATGCAAACTACAGGCAGTTTAACAGGCTGAAGAATGTCTTCTCTAGGTGCCTTGGCTGGTCTAAATCTTTACCAGGTAGCTCAGCTGGATTTTTCTTGCTACCAACAGCTGGTCGTGTGTCAGAGTCTTCTTTGTAACTTCTCTTGTCTGAAAGTTTTCTTTACAGCTTTTACAGCTTACTCAGTGGGGTTGGGATAAGGAAAGGGTAAGTGTAGTGTCAGAGAGGATTCTGGTCCGTTTCATTTCCTAGCACTATTTCAAGTTGTTCACCTTCCTATGTAAAGAGTGTTCCTGCAGAATAGAATATTTTAGTCTCAGAAGAAACAGTTAAGCAACACTTATACATACCTAAAATGTGAAAGATCTTTGGCATTCCTTTACTTCTGTGCTATTTTGTT
The DNA here is from genome assembly GCF_011064425.1 of Rattus rattus. Lineage (NCBI taxonomy): Eukaryota > Metazoa > Chordata > Mammalia > Rodentia > Muridae > Rattus > Rattus rattus. Next base: position 61,828,822 of record NC_046160.1, read on the forward strand.
GTGTCATTCCATTAAAAACTCTTTATATGTTCTTTAAATTATTTAAAAACTCCAAAATTTACAAAGTTCTTTGTTAAGCAACTGGAGAACATTTCAAATACAAGGACAACAAGAATAAAGAGAAAATCGAAACTCCAAGAAGAAAAAGAGCCAACCTGGTTCACTAGAAGAAAAAGAAAGTATGACTTGTGAAAGAAGATTTTGACAAAACTTAAAAGACAGCAGAAGGTTTAAGCACTAGAGAAGGGTAGTCTATGCCTCCAGGAAGAAGAATTATTTGGAAACTGCATACCAAGACCTATCAGAACAAGAAAACTATGGAAAACCATGAAGCCAATAACATACAGTAAACCATTAACTATAATGAAAAATCATCTATAATAAAGAAAATCAAACTATAATTTTTGATTCTTAAGCAATTTTTTACACATCAGTAACACAAAACATAGTCATACAGAGTGAAGGACAAGAAAGATGGCGAGAGGAAGGATATAACAATAGACCCTACAAGAAATGCCGATAGATTTAAGTAGACAAAATCATGAAGCAAGAAATAATATTCCACACTACATGTAGAAATGGAGACGGAAGATTCTACACAAGACACTGAAAGAACTAAGTGTGTTTGACATAAATTGTAGAGACTAAAAGTGATAGCCTCTAAATATTTCTTGTTTCATTAAAGAACTATTCTTAGCTAAGTCTTACTGAAGAAACTCACAAGCTTGGCATTCAAACCTAACCTTCATATCCAGGAATTCACTTACATATATTGTTTATGTCCAGGAATTGGCTTACATATATTGTTTTATATGTACTTTTCCACTTCTTTTTTTAGTGTAGATCTAAGTATAACCACAGAATTGTCATAAAATATACCTAAATAATGTACTCTACATGAATTATCTCATGTTTAAAGTTTACTCAGTTTAAAGATAAATCAGGGCTTAATATTTTTGGTTTGAATGAAATGGTGTGTGTGTTCTTGTATAATAAAATAAACACGAAATACTTTTCTTCATGATATTAAGAAGTAGATTTGTCGGAATAAGTATAGTTGTCTTTATTTAGGTTTAAAATTAGCATAAGCACTATGATTCCACCTCAGTATAACTTTAGAATGTCCACCTTCTACATACAGCACCCATAAAGGACAGGACAGTGCCAGCCTTTCCCACTACAAACAAATTGTTTTTGTTTAAAACATTGGATTTCTATTTTGTTCATTGGCTCAAAGGCCCAAAGGCAATGAGTACATTATAAGAAAATCAAATAAAATAAATAGAAGTACCTTTTATTTTATAATTTAAAATAACACACTGGCCTTTGCAAGAACTGTGGAGAAAGGAAACAGGAAAGGGAGTAAGGGGCTGAACAGGAAAAAAATCCATCCTGAAAATGCACATTGTAAATTTTCCCCTGCAACACAATTTAGGTCATTATTACTGAAGTGCTTATTACACAGTCTGCTAATAAAATCCCAGTTATTTAGAGTTCACTTTGCAGTATTTGTTGATTAATATTTTTGACAAACTGAAAATATCTAAAAGGTAAGCCACCCCCTTTATAGGACACATTTGAACAATATGGTTGTAAAAGTACTATGGAGTAAGATTGGAAAACATAAGCTGAATTTCATTCTTATTTAGATCACAACCTCTTGATGAGACTGAGTTAAAATGAGAAACGGAATAACTATAAACACTTACGGGTGGCTTGATAAGAACTGAGTAGGGAGCGAGAGTTCAGAAGTATAAATCTGAAAGTAGCCTGAAATCAATAGCAATTCTGTATTAGAATCTACGTAGAATTATGAGAAGAAAAGCCATTTATACTAAAGAAAACAAAATTGTAACTTGTGATTTTAGGCCAATAGTAATTATAGAGCAACAATACTATAAATGTGCTACAGATGAAGGAAGTGAAAGGAAAGAACTGTCTGATCTTTTAAAGGCAGGCAGTAAACAGAAGTCAAGGTAGGAATGAAAGTATACATAGTATTGACCAGAGAGTTAAGTACATGGGTGAGTTTGGAAGAGATAAACAAATACCATAGTTTCCCTGTAGTTTTGACATTTGTTGTGGGGAATGCTGCAAGGTGATACGGATCAAATATACTGTTTAAACATTTGAAGCAAAGTGTCCACTTTTAAAGAACACCTCCAGATATCAACACTTTCATCCCACCACATGGCTTGCAATCTCTGTGTATCTAAAAATAGACCTGTATTTTAAAAGCACATAAACCTTGTCATAATCCTCACGGTTCTGATTTTGTGGATTTTAGGATTGCTAAATTACAAAATATATCTATATTGAGATAATATAAAGTCATGCAAATGCTTAGTTTCCCAAAAATAGTAATGATAATTTTTAAAATTAGATTAGTAATTTTAAAATATTGATATTATGGGCTACAGCTTAGAATAAATTTCAAATAGTCAGTTTTCAGAAGTTCAAAGTTGAGATTTGTTAACTTACAAAGTACTTTAGATGATGATAATGGTAGTGGTGGTGGTGGTGACGATTTACATTTTTCTTGTTTAAAAAATAAAATTGAGGGTTGTTTATTTTTATTTTTTAATTATTTTTATAACGTCTTTATTTACATTTCAAATGTGTTCCCCTTTCCTGGTTTTCCCTTCAAAATTCCCCTTTCTCATTCCCTGTATCACTGCTTTTAGAAGGGTGCTATCCTACCCTCCCATCAACTCCATCCTACCCACCCACTGCAACCCACCTCACCGCCCTGGCATTCCACTAAACATAGGCATCTAGATTTAACGGGACCAAGGGCTTCTCCTATTGAAGCCGGACAAGGCCATCCTCTGGTACACATGCAGCTGGAGCCATGACTTGCTTCATATGTTCTCATTGGTTGGCAGTTTAGTCCCTTGAAGTTCTATGGTATCTGGTTGTTAGATATTACTATACTTCCTATGGGGTTGCAAACCCCTTTAGCTTCTTCAGTCTTTTCTCCAACTCCTCCGTTTGGATCCCAGGCCTCAGTCGAACGATTAGATATGAGCATCTGTCTCTGTATTTGCCAGGCTCTGCCAAAGCCTCTCAGGAGACAGCTATATCAAGCTCCTCTTCAACTATTTAGAATCCATAATAATGACTGGGTTTAGAGACTGTATGTAGGATACATCCAAAAAAGGGACAGTCTCTGGAAGGCCTTTCTTTTGAGTCTCTGCTCCACAATTTGTCTCTGTATCTCTTCTTGTGAGTAATTTCTTCCCCCTTTTAAGAAGGACTGAAGCATCCACACTTTGTTCCTCCTTCTTCTTGAGCTTCATGTGATTTATAAAAGTAACTTGGGTATTCCAAGCTTTTGGACTAATAGTCACTTATCAGTGAATACATTCCATTGTGTTCTTTTTGATTGGGTTACCTCACTCAAGATCATAATTTCCTGTTCATTCCATTTGCCTATGAATTTCATGAAGTCATTGTTTTTAATAGCTGAGTAGTACTTCATTGTGTAAATGTACTACATTTTCAATATCCATTCTTCTGTTGAAGGATATCAGGGTTCCTCCCAGCCTCTGGCTATTATAAATAAGGCTGATGTAAACATAGTGGAACATGTGTCCTTGTTATATGTTGGAACTTTTTTGGGTATATGCCCAGGAGTAATATAGCTGGGTCTTCAGATAGTACTATGTCCAATTTTCTGAGAAACCTCTAGACTGATTTCCAGAGTGGTAGTGCCAGCTGCAGTCCCACCATTAACGGAGAAGTGTTTCACTTTCTCCACATACTCTCCAGCATTTTTTTTGTTACCTGGGATTTTTTTCTCACCCATTCTGACTGTTGTGAGGTGAAATCTCAGCATTGTTTTGATTTGCATTTCCCCGATGACTAAGGATGTTGAACATTTCTTTAGGTGCTTTTCAGCCATTCGATATTCCTCGGTTGAGAATTCTTTGTTTACTGCTGTACTCCATTTATTAATATGGTTATTTGATTCTCTGGAAATTAACTTCTTGAGTTCTTTTTTTTTTTATTAACTTGAATATTTCTTATATACATTTCGAGTGTTATTCCCTTTCCCGGTTTCCGGGCAAACATCCCCTTCTCCGCTCCCCTTCCTTATGGGTGTTCCCCTCCCCACCCTCCCCCTATTGCCGCCCTCCCCCCAACAGTCTAGTTCACTGGGGGTTCAGTCTTAGCAGGACCCAGGGCTTCCCCTTCCACTGGTGCTCTTACTAGGATATTCATTGCTACCTATGAGGTCAGAGTCCAGGGTCAGTCCATGTATAGTCTTTAGGTAGTGGCTTAGTCCCTGGAAGCTCTGGTTGCTTGGCATTGTTGTACATATGGGGTCTCGAGCCCCTTCAAGCTCTTCCAGTTCTTTCTCTGATTCCTTCAACGGGGTCCTATTCTCAGTTCAGTGGTTTGCTGCTGGCATTCGCCTCTGTATTTTCTGTATTCTGGCTGTGTCTCTCAGGAGCGATCTATACTTCTGCACTTCTTTGCTTCATCCATCTTGTCTAATTAGGTGGCTGTATATATATGGGCCACATGTGGGGCAGGCTCTGAATGGGTATCCCTTCAGTCTCTGTTTTAATCTTTGCCTCTCTCTTCCCTGCCAAGGATATTCTTGTTCCCCTTTTAAAGAAGGAGTGAAGCATTCACATTTTGATCATCCGTCTTGAGATTCATTTGTTCTAGGCATCTAGGGTAATTCAAGCATTTGGGCTAATAGCCACTTATCAATGAGTGCATACCATGTATGTCTTTCTTTGATTGGGGTTAGCTCACTCAGGATGATATTTTCCAGTTCCAACCATTTGCCTACTTTAATTTCATAAAGTCATTGTTTTTTGATAGCTGAGTAATATTCCATTGTGTAGATGTACCACATTTTCTGTATCCATTCCTCTGTTGAAGGGCATCTGGGTTCTTTTCCAGCTTCTGGCTATTATAAATAAGGCTGCGATGAACATAGTGGAGCACGTGTCTTTTTTATGTGTTGGGGCATCTTTTGGGTATAAGCCCAAGAGAGGTATAGCTGGATCCTCAGGCAGTTCAATGTCCAATTTTCTGAGGAACCTCCAGACTGATTTCCAGAATGGTTGTACCAGTCTGCAACCCCACCAACAATGGAGGAGTGTTCCTCTTTCTCTGCATCCTCACCAGCATTTGCTGTTACCTGAGTTTTTGATCTTAGCCATTCTCACTGGTGTGAGGTGAAATCTCAGGGTTGTTTTGATTTGCATTTCCCTGATGACTAAAGATGTTGAACATTTCTTTAGGTGTTTCTCAGCCATTCGGCATTCCTCAGCTGTGAATTCTTTGTATATATTGGATATTAACCCTCTATCAAGTATAGGATTGGTAAAGATGTTTTCCCAGTCTGTTGGTTGCCATTTTGCCCTGTTGACAGTGTCCTTCACCTTACAGAAGCTTTGCAATTTTAGGATGTCCATTTATCTACTTTTGATCTTAGAGCATAAGCCAAATTTGTTCAAGAAATTTTCTCCTATGCTCTTGTGTTCAAGGATCTTCCCTACTTACTCTTTTATTAGTTTCAGTAAATCTGGTTTTATTTGGAGGTCCTTGATCCAGGTGTGCTTGACCTTGTACAGGGAGATAAGAATGGATCGATTTGCATTTTTCTACATGCTGACCACCAGTTGAATCAGCACCATTTGTTGAAAATGCTATCTTTTTCCACTGGATTATTTTAGCTCCTTTGTCAAAGATCAAGAGACCATAGGTGTGTGGGTTCTTATCTGGATCTTCAATTCTGTTCCACTGATCTACCTTTTCGTTCTGCAGAGACTTGAATTTCTTATCATACAGATCTTTCACTTGCTTGGTTAGAGTCAGGCCAAGTTATTTTACATTATTCGTGAGTATTATGAAAGCTGTCCTTTACATAATTTTTTTCTCAGCTTGTATATCCTTTGAAGAGAGAAAGGCTACTGATTTATTTGAGTTATTTTTATATCCAGCCAGTTTGCTGAAGCTGTTTATCAGGTTTAGGAGTTCTCTGGTGAGTCACTTAATTATATTACTATATCATTTGCAAATAGGGATATTTTCACTTCTTCCTTTCCAATTTGTATCTTTTGACCTTCTTTTGTTGTTTAATTGCTCCGCATAGGACTTTGAGAAATATATTGAAGAGGTGGGGGGAGGGTGGTTCTTAGCTATTCCCTGATTTAGTGGGATTGCTTCAAGTTTCACTCCATTTAGTTTGATGTTGGCTATTGGTTTGCTATACATTGCTTCTACTTGTCTAGGTATGGGCCTTGAATTCCTGATCTCTTTAGGACTTTTACCATGAAGAGGTATTGAATTTTGTCAAATGCTTTCTCAGCATCTAATGAGATGATCGTGTGTTTTATTAATCACTGAGTTTGTTTATGGGTTTACATTGATGAAATTCTATATATTAAACCATTCCTTCAACCCTATAATGAAGCCTACATGATCATGATGGATGATTGTTTTGACATGCTCTTTGGTTTCAGTTTTCGAGAATTTTATTGAGTATTTTGCATTGATATTCATAAAGGAAATGTGTCTGAAATTCTTTCTTTGTTGGGCCTTTGTGTGGTTTAGGTATAAGTGTAACTGTGGCATCATAGAAAGAATTGGCTATTTTTTCTTCTGTTTCTATTTTGTGGAATAGCTCAGGACCAGATGGGTTTAGTGCAGAATTTTATCAGACCTTCAAAGAAGACCTAAAACTCATCCTGAGCTTTTTTGGTTGAGAGACTTTCAATTACTCCTTTGATTTCCTTAGTGTCTAGGGGAATGCTTAGATGGTTTATCTAATCTTGATTTAAATTTGTTACCTTGTATCTGTCTAGAAAATTGTCTATTTCCTCTAGATTTTCCAGTTTTGTTGGGTATACATTTTATATTGGATCTGATACTTTCCTTTTAACACTGATGTCATTAAATCACATAAAGTTGAGTATATTCTGACTTGAATTTCATTAAATTCTAAAAAGTCTTTAAATTTCTTTCTTTATTTCTTCCTTAACAAAGTTTTCATTTAATAGATCATTTTTCAGCTTCCATGTCTATGTTGGCTTTCTGTTATTTTTGTTGTTATGGAAGAACAGCCTTAATTTGTCGTGATCTGATAGAATGCATGGGATTTTGTCAATCATTTTTTATCTGTTGAGGCTTATTTTGTGAGCAATTATATGGTCAGTTTTGGAGAAGCTACCGTGAACTGTTGAGAACAAGGTATATTCTTTTGTTTTAGGATGCAATATCCTATAGATATCCGTTGAATCCATTTGGTTCATAATTTCTGTTAGTTTTGCTATGTCTCAGTTTAGTTTCTGTTTCCATGATCTAGTAATGAGAGTACGGTGTTGAAATCTCTCACTATTATTATGTGAGGTACAATGTATGCTTTGAGCTTAGTAAAGTTTCTTTTATGAATGTGGATGCCCTTGTATTTGGAACATAGTTAATCAGGATTGAGAGTTCATCTTGGTAGATTCATTTTCTTTGATTAGTATGAAGTGTCTTTCCTTATCATTTTTAATATCTTTTGGTCAATAATAAATTTTGTTTGATATTAGAATGGCTACTCCAGCTTGTTTCTTGAGATTATTTGCTTGGAAATTTTATTTCCAGATTTTCACTCTGAAGTAGTGTCTGTCTTTGTCAGTGAGGTGTGTTTCCTATATGCAGCAATATGTTGGGTCCTTTTTAATTTTCCATTCACTTAGTCTATGTCTTTTTTATTGTGCAATTGAGTCTATTGATGGTAAGAGATATTAAGGAAAAGTGATTTTTGCTTCCTGTTATTTTTGTTGTTAAAAGTGGAATTATGTTTGTGTGGCTATCTTCTTTTGGGTTTTTTGAAAGATTATTTTCTTGCATTTTCTGGAGTGTACTTACCTTCCTTGTGTTGGAGTTTTCCATCTCTTACCCTTTGTAGGGCTGGATTTGCAGACCGTTATTTTGTAAATTTTGTTTTGTCACAGAATATTTTGGATTCTTGATCTGTGTTAAGTGAGAGTATTCCTGGCTATAGCAGCCTTGGCTGGCATTTGTATTCTCTTTGGGTCTGTATAACATCTGCCCAGGATTTTCTATCTTTCAATATCACTGTTGAAAATTTTAGTTTAATTCTGACAGGTCGGTCTTTATGTGTTACTTGACATTTTCCCTCACTGCTTTTAATTTTCTTTGTTTTGTGCTTTTAATATTTTGCTTATTATGTGACAGAAGCAGTTTCATTTTTGGTCCAGTCTATCTGAAGTCTGTAGGCTTCTTTTATGTTCATGGGTATAACTTTCTTTAGGTTAGAGGAGTTTTCTTTTATAAATTTGTTGAAGAAATTACTGGCTCTCTAAGTTGGGTACCTTAACTCTCATCTTTACCTATTATCCTTTTGTTTGGTCTTGTCATTGTGGCCTGGATGTCTTGGATGATTTTGGTTAAGATTTTGCATTTCACATTTTTTTTTACTGTTGTGTCAATGTTTTCTATGTTTTTGTCTGTCCCTGAGATTCTCTCTTCTACATCTTGTATTCTGTTGGTGATGCTTACACCTATGACCCCTGATCTCCTTCCCAGGTTTTCTATCTCCAGGATTGTTTCTTTTGTGCTTTCTTTATTGTTTCTATTTCCATTTTAGATCATGGATGGTTTTGTTCAATTTCTTCTCCTGCTTGATTATGTTTTCCTGTAATTCTTTAAGGGATTTTTGGGATTTTGTCTTTCAGGGCTTCTACCTCTTTACCTGTGTTTTCCTGTACTTTTTAAAGGGAGTTATTATTTCCTTCCTAAAATCCCCTCTCATCATAATGAGATGTGATTTTAAATCCAAATCTTGTTTTTTCAGTGTGTTGTGGTATCCAGGACTTGTTGTATTGGAGGAACTGAGTTCTGATGATGCCAAATAGCCTTGGATTTTGTTGCTTATGTTCGTGTGCTTGCCTTTCTCTATCTTGTTATCTCTAGTTCTAATTATCCTTGCTGTCTCTGACTGGAGTCTGTCTCTTCTTTGATTATGGTTATGTAAGAACTCCTCAGAATACAGCTTTCTTTGTGATCCTGTGATTCTGGGATCCTGTGATGATGAGATCCTAGGTGTGTCAGAGTTCCTGGGAGTCAAGCTGCCTCTGGGATCCCGAAATCCTTGTGTGACCAAACTCCTGTATTCTTGTTATGTCATAACTCTGGGGAGTCAAGATTTCTCAGGGTGTTGCAGGAGTGAGTGGAGAGCCAGAGACCCTGGGTTTGCACCAGGCACAGGTGCAAGTTGGAAGAAACCAGGCCTCTGGCTGTGTGTGTTTTGGGTTTCCCTGGTTCCTTTGGGGGTCCCAGTTAAGCTGAGCATTGGGAAAGATGTGGCCTCAACTCTGATCTTGAGTGTGTCAGGGCTCCAGTGTCCTGGTTGTGTCTGATGTTCTGGGAGTTGAGCTTCTTCTCTTTTCTTGTGATCTTGTGATCCTGGGCATTTCAGAACACCTGAGAATCTGGTCCCCCCTGGGTGTTGTAGGAATGGTTTCAGAGCCAATGCCGAAGATCTGCTCCAGGTGCAGGTTCAAAGAACCTGTGCCACTGACTGGACATGTGTTCCTGTGTCCCTGAATCCTGGGGGATGCAGTTACTCTGGGTGTTGTTGCAGTTGTGGTGGCCTCCTCATTTGTGATTCTGGGCATGTTAGAGTACCTGGATGTTGAGCTTCCTCTGCGTGTTGTGGAACTGGGTGAGGAGCCAGCACCTAAGATCTCAAAAATATTGAGTTTAAATAAAATATATTCTAATATGGACTCCCTTCCCCCAACTCTTCCCAGATCCTCCACATTTCCCCCACCCATTCTATTTATGTCAACTATCAGAGACTTTTTCTTTAAGCTTTGAGTACTTGCTTTTCAAACAAGTACCACTGTGATATTCTCTCCAGGACTCCAGAACTTACACTTTGAGAACTGATTTCCCAGTGACAATAAAAGCCACTGGGTGGCTTTCTGATCCAAATAGATCATACAGAAGAGGTTGATATGTCTGCGATGTGTGGTGAGTAAGCAGGCTCAGGAACAAATTTTCTCAGGTAAAATGTTAGGATTTGAATTTAGAGAAGATGAAGAATAGGTTCTGTTTTGAGAAAAAGGTGAGACTTCCTTCAAAGAGTTTAGAGCCTTTCATATGGCCAGCAAAAGAGTCATTCTAAAATCCAAAGTGACCACTCTACCTGAATAACACAACAGACAACAGACTCAGAGAAACTGAAAAATGAAAGAAGCTAGTTAATATAAAGCAGGTGACTGACCATAGAACTAGAGAATGTAGCACCAGGTCTTTTGAATGATTGCCATCAGAGTTCATTGGTGTGATACTTCCTATGCTCATCCAGTATTACAGATTTGAAATGTACTTTCACATTCTCTGAATCCAAAACAACAAGCAAAAACCTAATGTCTATTTGAACTCATGGAAACAAAAACCATCATCCTGCCAGAATTCATGCTTAAACAAATCGTTGGCATCATTTCAAACCTTGCCTTTGTATTCGGCTTTCATGTCAACAAAATTAACAGTTTTCATGCTGAATCTTCCAAAATGAGAGAGGCATCTCCTGCAATACAAAGCTCATGGCATGACATTTCTATCTTTGGCCCAGTGTTAATGATGTTCCATGCTGACCCTGAGAGCTGGAGAAGCACAGGTCTGACAGCACTGTTTACATGAATGTTTGATAAGCATCTGTCAGCTCCAAGGATTCTACCAGTAGAGGAACACAAAAGAAGCCAGGGAACCCTGGGGCTTCTAC